>NC_142945.1:45341302-45356302 GCF_046866305.1 Octopus bimaculoides | reverse complement strand
CAACTCTTGTAAATTTTATCTTACTGACTGTAAAATAGAAACCAAGACACTTGCTTCAGCTGTTAGAAACCAAAGTATTGTGTACTTAAGGAGTGTTACATTAGCCTATAGTGATGAATGTTAATCCTGTTATGAACTGAGAAGCTGATGGGAAGAAAAACTTATCTTAGAGCATATTCTTCCTAGGATCTGAATATCCCAGTAATAAACTGGATTAAGAAGCATACATCATTCAAAGAGTTGATTATCACTATAAGTGAAATACCATATAAGCTATGAGGAGAGAAATAGGGTGGGGAAGAGAAAGTGAAAGAGAGAGAGAATTGGAATAGAAACTTGCCAATATATTTTTTTAAAGCTTGTTTCAATAGAAGCTACCAAATAGAATATTTCAGTGAAGTTCATTGCCACAAAGTAACAGATAAGATATTTCACAGAACAGACTCATTGCATTATAATCTACTGAATAAGATATCTCATAAAGTGTTGCTTTTATGGAGGCTCGTGAATATGTTACAACAGTGAGCTTCATTGAAAAGGGAGGTAAGATGTATCTTGCAGAAAAATTCATGAAACTATAAATTTTTATGTGGAATGAATATGATAATGATGATGACAGTCTTCTATATAAATCAACCATTTTCTTGTAAAATGCCATTCAATATATTCTACATTATCAGTAACTTCCTTTTGTTTTCAGTCAAGTGGTGCTATTAAGTTAGACATGGTATCCTAGTGCTCTACCAACTGAATCTTATCTGAGCTACCAAAAGGAAACTTATCTAGATACAGCATCAGAAGTTATCTAAAACATCTAGAATATGGATTATCTATTATAGTGACAATAACAGTAAATCTAAATTTCATTGTGATTTTCTCACACAATATTCTTTGCATGAAGTTAATATCACACAATAAAAATGTTTATTACATTGGCAGCCATAAAATTCTAAAATCTGTTTTGAATGTTAAATGGGTTAATGTCAGAGCAATCAGGTCTTAACTGAGAAAGATGTCATATCCAGCTCAATATATATAGAAGAGAGATTATTTAACTCAATTAAAGACTTATCCTGCCTACACTAAGAATTACTGGTGAAATAGGAAAGGTACTGTCGGATTATACTGAATTTAAATTCAGAAAATGTAACTTAGATTTTCAGAAGGTTTTGAGTAGTTTTCTCTTTAACTTTTGAATTGGAGAGATTAAAGCTTAACTGTCCCAAACAGATGAACTTCAGAGGTTAAGGTGTTAAATTATATCAACATCTGAGTCAAGGGTTCAAATCTTGCTGTAAGCAATTCATTACATCTCTGAGTAAGATACTTAACATGTGTCAATTCACCAAATTAGAGATTATGTATAAGGTGTTCTGTAAAAGATTTCCATGACAGTATCATATAAATATTATAAATAAATATTATTTGAGCATAACACCAAGAAGCTTTAGTTTATTTACCTAAATGTGTTTAGCTGAATAATAGACAGCAGATTTCCTGGCTTAAGTAAGTTACCAGTTTGCATATCATCATCATCATCATCATCATCATCGTTTAACGTCCGCTTTCCATGCTAGCATGGGTTGGACGATTTGACTGAGGACTGGTGAAACCGGATGGCAACACCAGGCTCCAGTCTAATTTGGCAGAGTTTCTACAGCTGGATGCCCTTCCTAACGCCAACCACTCAGAGAGTGTAGTGGGTGCTTTTACGTGTCACCCGCACGAAAACGGCCACGCTCGAAATGGTGTCTTTTATGTGCCACCCGCACAAGCCAGTCCAGGGGCACTGGCAACGATCTCGCTCGAAAATCCTACGGGAGCCAGTCAGGCGGTATACAAGAAAAATGAACCTGTGTGTGTGTATATATATATATATATATATATATATATGTTTATAGTTATCAAACATGTAACTATATGGAACCTGGTTGTGTACCAAAGATTTCTGCTAAATGTTTTTTTGAAAATAACAGCCATGGTGTGACCAATGACAAAAAAAAAAAAATGGATTATATATTTGTTTATTAATTTCTATATCAGAATTTCTGAATAATAGTTGCCTACCTGATTCAAACATATTTATCTGTAACTCAAGAACAGTGTGTGTTACAGATATTTACATCCTTTGCTAATGCACTGTAAAAGATATACATACATGCATATATATATATATATATATATATATATATATATATATATATATATATATGTGTGTGTGTGTGTGTGTGTATATATGTTTTGGGCCAACTCTAGGCATTATGATAATTGTAATCAATTCCTCTGTACATTATGTGTGCTGACATAAAAAGGGGAAACTGTGGCTATATTTCAACTCTTTTTAGAGTCTTCAGTTTTCAGTGTCATGTCAATAAAAATTAACATATTCATATCTATCTATCTGTCTGTCTGTCTGTGTGTGTGCATGATGGGCTACAACACTGCTCACACAGTACTGAATTCCTGAAGCCAAGATGAGATACACATGTCCAAGGTACTATGCAGTGGAATCAAATCTAAAATGTTGTGGTTTGAAATAAACATATTTGCCACACTGTCATAACACAGAAGATATCCAAAAATGGTCAGTCTAAAAGTCTCCTCTATCAGTATACTTTTGGATGGCAATTCATAACTGGAAAAAAAGTAAAAAATTAATATAAACAGGGAAAGACATTTTACTTCCCTACAATTTGTGTTAAAAAATACACACAAAAAAGATTCCTTTTAGAATCTAATTTTGGTTTTGTCTTTAATCTTTAATTTATGTACATGATATTTCTGAATTTATAAATTGATTCTCAATAAAATTCAGACAGTTTCTAATATTAAACATCCAAATATTCACAAACATCTGTAAAAGCCCCTAAACTATAAAGCCATAAAATCACTATGTAGAATAAATGATTTCATTTTTGCCTTTGTCGTAAACTATTTAGAATAAAATATATTAATTTTATGAATTCTTAATGACATGACACTGGAAATCTGACAAGATTAGAGCATCAACAAGTGCTATTTAATTACAAATTGCCTTATTACTTTTAAACCTTTAACATTTTCGAAATAACCTTTGCCATTAAGCCCACCACACAAAAAAAATTTTCCTAAGTGGTGGATGTTCTCATACGGAAATCGTTAATAATTTGTTTTTAGCACCCCACGCAAAAATAAGAGGGAGAGTGCAAATATAAGAAATCTTCATCATCATTATCGTTATCATTAACTGCTGAGGTTGACTTTGCCTTTCATCCTCTCAGGATCGTTAAATTAAGTACCAGTTGCATAACAGGATCGATCTAATTGACTGGCCTCCTCCCCCAAAATTTCAGGTCTTGTGCCTAGAGTAGAAATGATTATTATTATTAAGGTGGTGAGCTGGTGGAATGATTAACACACCAGTCAAAATGCTTAGTGGTATTTCATTTGTCTTTATATTCTCAGTTCAAATTCCACCAAGGTTGACTTTGCCTTTCATCCATTCGGGGTCAATAAATTAAGTACCAGATAAACACTGGGGTCAATGTAATCGACTAGTCCCCTCCCCACAAATTTAACACCTTGTACCTCCAGTAGAAAGGATTATTATTATTATTATTATTATTATTATTATTATTATTATTATTATCATCATTATTATTTTTGTTTTTATTTTGCTCTCAGTGGTTAACATAAAGGTGTTTATTATAAGGTGAGAAATGGTAGATAAACTGGTTTTTTTTTATTCTACAATTTTACACTTTACAGAGTATTTTGGTTCCCTATCATAGCTACCAACTGTTTAAAACATTCGACCCTTTAATAGTTATATTGAAGACATACCTCGACATATTGTTTGTCAAATTATTAAGAAAACAACTTATTCAGTATTAGTATTATTGACAAGTGACGAATAATGAGACACACAAAAATGCAGATTTTTATTTTTTATAAACATTGTTTGCATATGTGTGTGTGTGTGTGTGAATATATATATGTATATATACATGTATATATATGTGTGTGTATATGTATACTTGTATGTATATGTGTGCATATATTTATATATATATATATATATATATATATATATATATAGTTATGTATGTGCATACATACATACATATATATATATATATATATATATATATATATATGTGTGTGTGTGTGTGTATATATATAAACATATATATATATACATATGTAAACATATATATAATGCAGTTAGATGTTTCATAATTTAAATTAAGATCAAACCATTTTACACATCATTAAACTTTTCAAATATAACATTGTCACCCTTCCGAATGTTAATGTACAAGTCAATAAACAAAAGTGTTATATTTATAAGAACAGTTCTCACTTCATCATTACCATTATATTTATTACATCCATCATTGATTGGGCCGCCAGGAAAAAAAAAAACATGACAAAACTCCAATGTTTATTTAAATACATACATACATTCAGGCAAAAATCATGCTTACATTTCTGAATAAATATGTAAGAATATATATAAAAAGTGTATAAAAAATTATACTTATCGATGCATTTTCACATGCAGGCATGCAGACATTCTTAGACATATTAAACTTTTGTTATTTATTTGTAGTTTTTCGTTTACCTGTGAATTTTTAAGTCACATTTGTGTCCTCTTCAGGATGATAATAAGGACGATGATGATGAGGATGATGGTGAATGAAGATGGCAGTGGAATTTGGTGACAGATAATGAAATGCCTTTCAAGTTAATTACTGGAATATCTTTTAGATGTATTTGTGCAAATATATACCAAAATTGAAAATGGTTGAAGAAGAAAATGACTGAACTGAAAACGACTTTTTCCAAAAGGAATTTGAAGGCTCTTTCGATTAAAGAAAGAATTCACACACACACACACACACACACACACACACACACACACGCGGATGCAATACATACAAACATACATACATGTACAGTGATATTGTTGGCACTCCGTTGCTTATGACGTTGAGGGTTCCAGTTGATCCGATCACCAGAACAGCCTGCTTGTGAAATTAACGTGCAAGTGACTGAGCACTCCACAGACACGTGTACCCTTAACGTAGTTCTCAGGGATATTCAGCGTGACACAGTGTGACAAGGCTGACCCTTTGAATTACAGGCACAACAGAAACAGGAAGTAAGAGTGAGAGAAAGTTGTGGTGAAATAGTACAGCAGGGTTCGCCACCATCCCCTGCCGGAGCCTCGTGGAGCTTTAGGTGTTTTCGCTCAATAAACACTCACAACGCCTGGTCTGGGAATCGAAACCACGATCCTATGACCGCGAGTCCGCTGCCCTAACCACTGGGCCATTGCACCTCCACACAGTGATATAAAGTCATGATAAAGACCTTCTGCAATTTTAAATTTGTGTAACTATTGTTTTTAAAGATGGTAGAATTTTTCTGTAAAAAGGATAAAAGAAACAATTTATTAAATAGATTTCTTGTTGAAATTCTTAAATTTGAACTGTGGCAATTTCTGAAATTCTATTTTGCAGTTGATTTTCAGTTACATACTCTGAAATCTCATTAGTTTATTCTAACTTACAAATCATTTATAGAGCAAAGTTTAGTTAAATAAATACATGTTTGTACATGTTTCTCCTATAAAATAAAATTAAGAGAAATTCTTAAATTTCTAAAATTAATAAACAACTGCAATACATTTCTTCACTGATGACAATAAAATTGATGCATCATGTTTCTCAATGTTTACAGATTAATTTCATCATATACAGAAATAGAGTTATAAAATATTATAAGTTAAAATTACAGAGGCACATTATAATGACTATGTATGTGCATGTGCATACGTGTGCATGCTCACATACACGTTTGTGTATGTTTGCACATGCACATATATACATGTGACACCAATCATCTGTGGAGATAGAGCAATTACCATGTGTGCACATGCATACATACATAGATTCATACATATACATATATAAATACATGTGTATCTCTCTCTCTCTCACTATATATATTTGTGTGTGTTTATATGTATGTGTGTAAATGAATAATATATAAATGTATGCATAATATATATATATATATGTATATATATATGTATGTATGTATGTATGGATGGATGTATGTAGGTATTGCTCATTTGTTTTATGTCTGTGTTGCCAAGCTGGTAGGAATTGGTCAGGGACACACGCAGACACATACATACATGTCTGTATGTCTGTGTGTATGCATGTGTGTGTGTGTATATACTTCATACTAAATTGACATTCTGAAGAAACAGCAAAATATGATAATTCTGTTGGTAAATGTTCATTTCATCTAATATATCACAGATAGTCATCATTTTATACCGCTTTTTCGTAGATGTATACACATAGGTATAGTCTGCAATTATGGAAATAATTACAAATTGGTAAACAAAATTGCACCAAGATGAGGGAATATTGGATTTTTCTTCAAATGATATTTATATATTTTTTTAGTTAGCAAAAGCTATATTTCGCAGAAATAAATAAATTTCTAAGATGTTCTCAAAACCATTTGTTGCCCAAATAAACTCCAACTGTTGCTACAAATTCTCTGTTCCTCATATATGCTAACTCTACAATCCTTCCAGCCAGGACTGTCTGATACACTCACCATCCTCCTCCTCGTCACTCTCTGTCTCTTAGATGTTGACGTCTCTGTTTTGCCACCGGACTGTCTCTCTCTCTCTACTCATTTTCCATTTCTTTTTCTCTACGGCTTGCACTTACTCTTTCTGCCCAAGCCGTGGTCACTCTCATCCACCCACCATCTTTCTCACTTGTTCTTTTTTTCTGTCTCCCTTCTTCTCCCTTCTCTCCCCAATATTCTTTTACTCCACATCCAACTCATTGCTCGGGTTGTAGAAGCAGAGACTAAACAAAGATATATAAGTTTTTGTCTTTGTCTGTTTAAACAAAAGAAACAGGGTGGAGAGAGAGAGAGAGAGAGAGAGAGAGAGAGAGAGAGAGAGAGAGAGAGAGAGGGAGTGGAGGGGGCAGGCTGAAAAGTAATAATCGATTTGTTTTTAATTACAAGTCCAGCAGAATGTTTTAATTTACCAACTTTCTCCAAGTGACTCATTAATTAATTAATTACTTAATTAATTAACCAACCCAACTTAGTCTTCAGTTGTTATAATGATAATAATAATCATAATAATCTATAAGTGTGTAGGTTGTTATGTGTAGTTATACAACTTAAATAATTAAAAAATTTAACAAAACCCTTGACTCTGCTCTCTTTTGGACTCTCTCTGTCTCCCTCTCTCATATCGTTTTTAGTAACATTCGGTCTCACCCCTTCTTCTTGTTCACACCACATTACTCCTGACACTACTACTCATTGCCTTTATGTACAATCACTCTCCACTTCCAGTTTTTTAAATTTTCTTAATCAACTTTTGCTTTTGTTTTTTTCCCCTCTGCTCTCTTTCCGTCTCACACTTTTGGATGCTATAATAATTTTCCTCTCCCTCTCTCCATCATCTATTGTCTCTCATCAGTTTCCTCCACCACCATCTACTCTCCCTTTCACTCCTTCATTCAACACCACCATCCTTCTCTCTTCACTTACTCATTTAATTCCTCTTCCTTTCTTATTTCCGTCATGAGGCAAGGAAAGAGCCTTGACATGGCTGCTCCGCCTGCTAGAGATAACAAGGGTTGGATGGTTCGACAGGAGCTGGCAAATTAGAAGACTGGATCAAGCTTTTCTGTCTACTTTGGCATGGTTTTTACAGCTGGATGCCCTTCCTAATGCCAACCACTTTATACAGTGTGCATCTACAATATTTACACCTGCACTAAGTTTCAATCTGTTTGAATTTTTATCATTAGCAACTGTTTTACTTTTGGATGTAGACATGGTCTTAAATTGGATGTTTTCATATATGAAATTTAATCACCACGTTGGATCTGGTCTATAGTTAACCCTGTTTCTTTATAATTCCTTCTGCCCCATGACTAAGAAACAGTTTAAGAATGTTTGTGCATACTGAGTTTCACATAGAATAGTCAATATTGTACCGCTGTATACTTCAGCCATCATATCTAACCCATAATTATAACTAGGATTCAATGGTGAGGAGGATGAACAACACAATAAGGGGATTGGATTTTTCAAGCCCAGTGGACATGAACCCAATTCTAAACCAATAATCTCGTTTGTCAAATGTTAACCTTTCTTGGTGTAATGAATTGCTCCTGTTCTGATTAAGGTGTCTATTTACAGCTGGGTGATCAGGGAAGTTTGAGAGATAAATGTCCTGGCCAAAGATACATTGGCGTAATATATGAAATGCTATTCTTTCAACAAATTTTCTAGAACGCTCTCCACTCAGCTATCAATACTTTCAGTCATCAACTTTATGTGTAGAAATCTTCAGAAGCTATGGAATTAGGTGTTATCATTATTATGATGTTTTTGAATTAGTCCTCATCTTGGTTATTATGGTTACAATGTTTCAGCTGTGTACCCTCTAAACCTTATGGAATACTATAGTCATTTGAAGAAGGATAGAGAGTACAATGGTCAAAATATTGGAACTATAACAAGCAAATGGAAGACATTTGCTCCAATAAACTAGTGTCTAGTAATTCTCAGAATTGTTTTACAACTTTGAAGAGAGATTCTGACTAAATTTGTTAAATTGTGTCCTAAAACTTCTGCATGGAAATATTAAATATGTTTTCATAAATGAAATTTATTCACTGTAAGTTGCTGTAAGGTATCATAAACATGTTGTCATAGATGTAGTAACCTTGGAAGTGAATTCTACACTTCTGCAAAGATTATTCTCAGATAATATTAAATGTCAAATATATTTCCCCAAGTATGCAGAAGAATCTTCAAAAAAACAAAACAAAACAAAATGTGTATTAAGATTTGGTAGAAAGATAATTCATGCATTTTGACAGAAATAATTAGGATATATCTTCTGCAAATGTTCTACCCAAGTGTGGCTAAGAAGCCACATGATCATATCGTGCTTTAATTAGAAAATATTATTGCCTTGTATTTCAGTTGTCTGCAGACTTATCGGCAAGGCATTGCTTTAGCAAAGCATGCCATGATAGCATATAAGAGTGCAGAAGAGAGAAGTGTGGTGTTACAAAGAGAAGAATAAGACACAAGACAGAAATATAATAATCAATAGCTGCTTGAGAAAATATTGATTCATTGGAAAGACCAAATACATTCCCACAGACACTTATATAAATTCGCACACACATACACACACACACACACACACACACACACACACACACACACACATATTGTAGGAATTTTTCGTTCATTTTTATTGTTTTTGTTAATTTTACCCTTTTCTTTATTTTCTTATTTATATGTAAATATATATACATTTCATTTAGAGAAAGGGGTAAGAATTCAATCACCTTTTAAAGAAAATGATATCCTATTTATTTCTCAAAGTTCACTTGACATACATTTAAAACAAAAAGACAAAATGTAAAGTAAAATATGTGGCAATTTTCTAGTATCAGTGAATTATCTGAAGAATAGTGGCCATGTAGTATGTAGCTTGCTTACCAACCATGTGGTTCTGGGTTCAGTCTCACTGTGTGGCAACTTGGGCAAGTGTCTTCGACTATAGCCTCAAATCTGTTACTCAATTTAACACTACCATCTATTCCTGGGTACCTTCAGTGGGGTATCCTTTGTTGCAAGCATCCGGACCAGGTTCCTGGTTTGAGAATAACATCCTCCATCCTTTTTCCAGTCTTGGAGGACCTGAAAAGTGTTATAGGTCAGGTGTTCTTTCTCTGCTTAAAGTATTTAGAAAAATGCAAACTGATGGATAAAGTTTACCATACAATGGTATATTCCAACCAATGGGTAAATGCCCTCTTCGGTCATGAATGACCATGGGACTGCACCTAGAAAGTTCCCCTCCAAGGCACAAGTCCGGGCAAGGTTGTTTATGGAAGACCAGCAGTTGCCCATGCATATCAGCCTCCCCTCTCCATGCCACTAATATTATCCAAGGGAAAGGCAAAGGCCAATACAGCTTGGCACCAGTGATGTCACAACTCATTTCTACAGTTGACTGAACGAGAGCAATGTGAAATAAAGTGTCTTGCTCAAGAACACAACACAGCCTGGTCTGGGAATCAAACTCACTACTTCAAATGCTCTAACCATTGAGCCATGTGCCTTCACTATTCCAACTAAATATTTCTGAAAATGGTGAAGAACCCTCAGTATGAGACAAATTAATTTCAGCATGTAGAGAGAAATTCGAGTTTCAAAATTCTGATGATCTGAATATTGAAGTAGTGGCTGTAATGTAGTTCTAATTGATTTACATAGTTATCTCTCCCTTACTATCCCCCTCTATCTCTTACTATCTCCCTCTCTCTCTCTAGCAAGCTACATGAAGAGTAAATTTTCCAATAACATGTTATAAAATACGAAGGCAGGGACATAAAGATTGCAGCAGTCACTTCTATGAAGTCCACTTGTTCATTATCAATGCAATAATCTTAGATAATATTTTGAGAAATATCCAATGCTTTCAATTGATTTTCCTTTAATCCAATAATATATGAGTGAGAAAAATGTATGATTTATTGAGATGTTAAATAACATCGCAATGCTTGAGGACTGTGATGAAAGTTCTGGTGAAAACAGACATGTCATAATGTGGTAGCAGTGATGGCAGAAACTTTTATGGTGTCAGACAAAAATTTCTGGACATATTTTATGGTCCTTTATGTCCTGCATTTAAATTCAACTACTTTTTATTCTTTCAGGGTCAATATAATAAAGTACCAGTCAAACACTGGAAGTAATTTATATTCCTATGAGACA
The DNA here is from genome assembly GCF_046866305.1 of Octopus bimaculoides. NCBI lineage: Eukaryota > Metazoa > Mollusca > Cephalopoda > Octopoda > Octopodidae > Octopus > Octopus bimaculoides. The sequence goes on along the minus strand of NC_142945.1, from coordinate 45,345,466 downwards.
TCTGAGATGTGAATGGAATTATAATAGATGACTACTGGAGGTGTATGGCTTAGTGGTTAGGGTAAAAAATGAGCAATTCTGTGACAGACTGGTGTCCTGTCCTGGGAGGAATATATATTCCAGAGAAACTGGGAAACTAGCCCTATACTTCTTGACGAATAATGTGGACTAAACATATGGATAAAGAACTATATCTTTTGTTTAGCTCAAGGTCAGCCCTGATCATGTAGATTTATAAACAAAGATGTTCTAGCAGTGCTTATATGCTCTTTACTTGTTTCAGTTATCTGACTGCGGCCATGCTGGAGCACCGCCTTTAGTCAAGCAAATCGATCCCAGGCCTTATTCTTTGTAAGCCTAGTACTTATTTTATTGGTCTCTTTTGCTGAACTGCTAAGTTATGGGGACGAAAACACACCAGCATCGGTTGTCAAGCGATATGGGGGGGGGGGCAAACACAGACACACAAACATATATATACATATATATATGATAGGCTTCTTTCAGTTTCCATCTACCAAATCCACTCACAAGGCTTTGGTCGGCCTGAGGCTACAGTAGAAGACACTTGCCCAAGGTGCCATACAGTGGGACTGAACCCAGAACCATGTGGTTGGTAGGCAAGCTACTTACCACACAGCCACTCCTAGTCATGATATATTTAAAATCATATTACTCAATGTGTACTTCTGTTTTTTTATATTTTAATTTTTTTTTTTTTTTACAATGGCAAGTATGATTAGTTTTTGTACTGATTAGTCAGGGATGGAAGAGATGTAAGGGTAATGCCTATGTCCTTGTGTTTTTCAAGGAGTCTGAGAGGTCTGGTAGGAAGAATGGACGAAATTATCCTCAGACTGAAGATGTGGCCTGGACACTCCTATTTAATTTTCACCATTAAGAATACTGACAGATTTGTTGGAAACCAGTAACCAATAATCTGCTACAGCTTTAAATTATGCATCTGCCTCTATTTTATTATACATTTTTTCTTAATTCAAATGATCTTCAAATTTTTTTTTTTTTTGGCAAAATATTTTTTCAAACAATTTTTGCAAATTGTTTTTTGACAACTCTAAATGGTTACTCCACGAATGGAAATGCTGGACAATTTAGCACCTAATTCTGTCGTGCAGTTTTTACAAGCAAACTGCACAAATGCCAGTAATAAGTTCTGTGTGAATGTATGTGTGTATGTGGTCATAACATGCTATTATCTCAAAGATATTTTGATGCTGTTATTTGAAGATAATACTACAAAATGTAAAAAGACAGTGTCTCTGTGAAGCAACACACTTCTTAAAGAGAAAAAAAAATCTAAATAGATAATGTCTGCAGCATTTCAATTACCATTAAATTTTGTATGTGAGGTCTCAGAGACCTGTTTTATTTCATTGAATGGTATTGGTGGCGAAGCAGCAATTCAGAGGTATCTATACTTTTGTGATATTTGTTCCACAAAAGCCTTATAAGGTGGGGTGTAATGTAGTGATCCAAACTGACGAAAGTGGTTCAAATCCAGAAGTCCTGATAGCAGCATTGTTTAACTATCTTAATTCATTGCATCTTTTGATAACATTGCCAAAAATCAGAAAAAGATGACTTCAACACATAAGCGAACCAATCACCCTGCTGTGACCTCAGTAGCTGCATTATGAATAATGTTGAACTTGAATGAAGCTTTCTTTTTATCAGTGATTGGCAAAGATATAATAATCTTTTCAACCTTGACTATAACCATAAACCATTCCCATCACTGAGCGAATCTTAATTCCTGTTTCTAATGTATATACCACCAATAATACAAACACTACCCGAGCATGAATAAATACACAGATCAAATATAAATTGAGATCAATTGGTGATGTGAAGAGGTCACATGCAGATGTGGTATTACATAGTGGTATTAGATGTGGTATTACATAGAAAATAATGTACAGTGTGACATCTGATGAAGCTGTCAGTAACTATAAAATTTTTGAACCATACTAATAATATCAATCCATAGTAACTTGTAGTTTTTGTATTGTGTATGTTTTGTATTTCTTTGATATTTTCTCAGTTAAAATATGCTAAAAAAATTGCTTTAAAAATTTGGTTTAAATTTCTGTTTTTAAAAATTTTTTTGTATGTTTGTAATCAGTATTTGCACAAACAGATGCCAAAAATTTGTCCAAATAAAAAACAGTTTTGGTTGTATGCATGATCTGAAATTTCCCTACAGCATTTTGTTCACAAATTATGACATAAATAAATATAAACACTTCATTCAATCTTTCCCTTCCAAAGCTGCTTTTGCCCCCACATCTCTAATTCCCTTTCTTGCTACAGTCTCTAAAATATATTGAAGTTGATGTAACCAAAATATATTGAAGTTGATGTAATTTAACAACCCTACCAGCCTAGGTGGGCCAGTTCAGAAAAGCAGGTACTGTCTCTCTTCTTTGATGCTAAATAATTCTTTCTAATTTTGACACGAGGTCAGCAATTTTGAGAGTGGTGCGGATGGGGGAAGGAGAGCAAGCCAGTTACATTGACCCCAGTTTTGGGCTGGTACTTTATTTTATAAACCATAGAGGGATAAAAGGCAAAGTTAATCATGATGGGATTTGAGCTCTGAATGCAATGAACCAAGACAAATACTGTGAATTATTTTACTGGTACTCAATTATTCTGCTACATTTTTGTAACTAAATAGTTAAAAACAAACTAAGACACCAGTCTCTGGGTCAGTAACGGTGGTATTAAAATGAAGGAGAGTTTGTAAGAAGCAGTAAGTCTGAATGCCATTAGCTGACCATATCAGTGAAGGACTTGAGAGTGAAAGGTTAGGCATTTTCACCCCTCATAGCATCCCAACTGACTGATATTTCAGGATGTCTGACAGTGACTCAACAATATTTATCTTTGTTGTTGTTTTTCATTAGTTCTAGGACAACCACGATCCTGTACACCTATAGCCACATCCTACTATTTAAAAAATATTGAATAAGGCATAGGAGTGGCTGTGTGGTAAGTAGCTTGCTTATCAACCACATGGTTCCGGGTTCATTCCCACTGTGTGGCACCTTGGACAAGTGTCTTCTACTAAAGCCTCGGGCCCCAAAGCCTTGTGAGTGGATTTGGTAGGCAGAAACTGAAAGAAGCCTGTCGTATATATGTATGTTTGTGTATATATGTTTGTGTGTCTGCTTGTCCCCCTAACATTGCTTGACAACCGATGGTGGTGTGTTTACGTCCCTGTAACTTAGCAGTTTGGCAAAAGAGACCGATAGAATAAGTACTAGGCTTGCTGGGATCGATTTACTCGACTAAAGGTGGTGCTGCAGCATGGCCGCAGTCAAATGACTGAAACAAGTAAAAGAGTAAAAAGAGAGTAAGAGTAAGTGTAGATCCTTGTTGTACACAACAAAAAAAATAAACCCCAGAAAAACAAAACAGTTGAGACTGGACTTCTTTGATCACAGAATTGCCCAATCAAGAGTGACCTAGAGTTAAAAAACAACAACAACGAAATATGTCTATAATAACTGATACAATATGGCCTCAGCTACAATGTTGATTCGATGTTGTTCTTATTTCTACTGATGCAAATTTGTTTTTATTTAGATTTATAGATTCCCTGATTTGTAGCACCCTGAGGTATGGAGTTTAAGCTTTTAGTCTTATTGATTCAAGACAAAATTACTGCATCATCAGTTCCCTGCTTCAACCGTCCCTTTTATGTGTGTTTATGGAAAGGATGTTTGACAGATGAATGAAATGAAACCCCAGTGGGTAGAGTGCATTGCCAATTAAACTGAAATAAACTTCGAAATGTTGGGCAGCAGAGTGTGTGTGTGTGTGGGGGGGGGGGTCTGTATTTTATTTTTTATTGCTACATGTTCAGAAATTTCAATTGCCATCTTATAAACTGACATTTATTTCTAACAATATTTTGCTTTTCGATTTGTTTCTTATATTTATTACTTTTTTCTTTGGGGATTCTTTCATAATCTGAGTTTACAGCAATTTGAGGTGATTTATAGTCCTAGCCTAACTGATGATGGTTCATCTCTTACTGCCAGAATCACATTCTGTCCTTGGCCAAGAGTCTAAATTCCAAATGTGTTAGGTTCATTTAGCTGCAGATAGGTACCATAAGTGAGGACTGTTAAATGCATA
>NC_142945.1:45313802-45338802 GCF_046866305.1 Octopus bimaculoides | reverse complement strand
CAATGGGATAACCATGGGTTTCACATCCATGAAGTGCTTAGCTTTACAGCATGTCATCAGACCCCAAAACCTGTTGGCACATGGCCTCTGTAGCCAGTGGCCTCCTTAGAAAATGGAAGAGGAAAAGACTTCATCACCCTACATCAATAACAGAGTATTGTCTCCCTTTGGCTGATATTCATAATTAATTCTGTTATCATGTGGGTCCCAAGATACCAGTAGGAAAGTTCTTTTACAGGGCTTAGAAAAACTGAAAGATCACTGCATTAAGCGTGTGAGTCTGTGAGAGATATATGTTGGATAATTAACGAATCCTGTATTTTCTTTTATCCAAAACCACACACATATATATAATGAGATAGATGTAGAGTGAGAGAGAAAGAGAAAGAGAGAGAAAGAAAGAGAGAGAGAAGGAGAGAGTGAGTTATATAGATTTGTACTTTAATTTCTATTGTCTTCACACCACTTGTGTCCAACATATCTGCCGTTAAGCAATTGTAACATTCTATAAATATTATTATTTATTCATCCAGCATAACTTCAGTTGGAAACTCTAACATTACATATTCATTCATTCATTTTTTCATTTCTCTGTTCATTATTCTCTGTATTTATCTTTTTTATGATCTGATTAAAAGTGCTCTGCCCTCACAGACAATTGCAGCAATCAAGTGTTCTAAGATAGAAGCTAAACTCTATATCCGTTGTCTCTTCATGATATTTACTACTTTGTCTTTCTGACTCTAAATAGCTTTCGCTTGTCATAAACTCTGTACCACCTCCATCACTATCCCCATGGCTCATCCAATTTATCTTACATATATATATATATATATATAAAAACAAATAGTAAATGAGTATATGCATATATATGTACAGGTATGTGCATACCGACATCCACCTGTATGTATAGGTGCATATCTGGGTACAGGACATTGCAAACAAATGTAGACGAGAACACACGAGCCACATAGAGAACATTCTACTTCATCAGCTACCCACATTTTAACACCTGCGTTTCGACGAGCTTGGGCAGGACGCATCGTTAAAACGGCTCGTCCCATGGATCGCAGATTAAATTTGTATACGCAAATTAAATCTAGCCATGGAGGAATGTAGTGGCGGACAAAAAACAAGACAGGAAAACAAACAGAAAAGGCTTTACGGCCAGACGAGAAAAATTATGTGTGTATGAACGCGATGAGGCACGAACCCGAGAGAGACAAAGTGGTGCGTGCGTTGCTTGGCGAAAGCCAAGGAAGGAAAGGATTATTGACCGGAAGCATGTGACCATGCCGGTAGAGAGAGTGGTAGAGGGAGAAACAAAGGGAGGAAGTAGAAGAATAGGTGAGTAACAGGGGAAAAGAGAAAGAGAGGAAATACGAAGGGGAAAAAAGAGGTACGTAGTAGTAACAGAGGAAGAACGAGAGGGGTAAAGCGAGATACGTAGTAGTAAAGAGGAAGAACGAGAGGGGGAACAAAGAAAGAGAAAGAGAAAGAGAGAGAGTAGCGTCGGAGGATATGAGTTTACGAAAACATATATATATATATATATATATATATATATATATATATATTAGCTGCTAATATAACTGTTATTTAGCTGTAGCCAGCTCTGATTTTATAGGTCTAAGATTAATAAAGTGCTCCACCACTTTGACTATCTTGTCTTTTTGTATATTGTATTATTATCATTATTAAGGGAGAGAGCAGCACAAGCCATCAAGGGAAACTGGGATACAAATATGCAAGTGCAGTATTTCCATCATGACTACCTGTCTGATAATAGAACATCAGGCACATGCATCACAACCAGATATGCACGAAATGGGGATCTCGTATCAAGATAAACAGCACATGACCTTGCAGGTAGGGTCCAATTAGAACTTTTTCAGGTTGGCTAGCCCATCTCGCTTAAAAGGTCACTGAATAAGGTTTGTTTAAAAACTATGAATGAAATACCCATGTTTCCAGAGGTGAATTATTGAAACCCTAAAGAATTCCGCTCAACACGTGGTTATGATAGTCCCCCACTACTTCTGCTGATGATCAGAGATGCACATATTGTCACCAAAAGACATGCTCAACTGGTTAAGGTGAAGTAACTGACAATCAAATCTGTAATATTGAGCAGAATATTTGCTGTACCCCATCTTTTATAGCAGTTATATCATTGTTACTATTATTTCCACTGAGATCGACTTTGCCTTTCATCCTTTTGGGTTCAATAAATTAAATACCAGTGAAACACTGGGGTTGATGTAACCAACCACTCCCCTCCCATCAAATTCCAAGCCTTGTGCCTATAGTAGAAAAAATAATAATAATAATAATAATAAAAATAATAATTATTATTATTATTATTATTATTATTATATGTTCGTTTTCCATGTTGGTTTGGTTTGGGTGGTTCGATAGGCACTGGCAAGCCAGAAGACTGCATCAGGCTTCTCTGAATATTGTGTTACCTTATTATTCTGTTACTTTCATCACCAAACATCCATCCTCATTTGAGAATTACCTCTAGGCTTAAAACTTTGAGTAATGAGATCTAAAGTGACTTGACCTACCATACATAATACACATTTTAATTCATCTGTCAACAACGCTATTTTGTAAATAATGATATCAAGAATTATAACCCCCTCGTAACTCTCATACACACACATACACATAACACCCAATTTATAAATGTCAATCGATTGTATGCTATTATACTCTGTTATTTAGTTGTATTTTAATGCTTTCATTTTGTATTGGTGTCTATTAAAGAAATGTACAGGTGCTGTTGTGGTGTACAGGTTGGGATTGTGGTGGTAGTCATTATTATTCTGTCTGAGTTGAATTTCTAACATATTGTGATATATTTGTGTTGCCCTTTTATTATATTCAGAAATTGTTATTATCTTTGGTTGGGCTCAGGTTTGGTCTTATTCCTTGTAGAATTTATGTGAGTATCGGGCTACTACATGTAACCTTAGGTATCCACAAGTTTTCAGCAGACTTTCAAGTGCTAAGAACCCTCCTGATAATCCTTGCTGTCTCTAAGAGACAAATTTTCGTAGGAGCTCTACCAGGCATTCTATTTCAATCTCCTTCAGCCATTTGTCTAAATCTTGGCTTACCGTTTCCAACACACCAATTATTACAGGCATGATCTTTACTATTTGCATGCTCCAAATTCTTCCTATGTCAAATCGTCATAGTCGTTGTCATCATCATCATCATTATTATTAAGGCAGTGAGCTAGCAGGATTGTTGGCATGGGAGTAAAATGGTTAGTGATATTTTGCCCATTGCTATGTTCTAAGTTCAAATTCTGCTGAGGCTGACTTTACCTTTCATACTTTTAGGGTTGATAAATTAAGTACCAGTGAAACACTGGGGGGTTATGTAATCAACTAGTCCCCTCCTCACTCAAATATCAGGCCTTGTGCTTATTGTAGAAAGGATTATTATTATTATTACTATAATTTATTTCTTTATTGCCCACAGGGGGCTAAACATAGAGAGGACAAACAAGGACAGACAAAGGGATTAGTTGATTACATCAACCCCAGTGTGTAACTGGTACTTATTTAAGTGACCCCAAAAGGATGAATGGCAAAGTTGACCTCGGCAGAATTTGAACTCAGAACTTAACGGCAGACGAAATACCACCAGGCATTTCGCCTGGCGTACTAACGATTCTGCCAGCTCGCTGCCCTTATTATTACTATTATTAACTGACATACATTCGCAAAGATGAAAATAACTTAGAAAATATTTAAAGAATGAGAAAAATAACCTTCACTAAAAAAGTACCAGAGAAGTCTCAAGAAAATGTCATCAATGTTGAAATCAGAATATGTCTAGCTGAATTATAGAACTGATACATGTCTTTTATGAATATTTCTCCACAGCCATGCCATCCCCCCACCAACTCTCTTTCTCTTGTTATCCCACATTTACAATTGAATTCAAAATTTTTGTGACTTCATTCCAGAACAGCTAAAAAATAAGAATAGTTAAAAAAGGAAAGAAAAATTTGTGTGTGTATGTGTACCATGCACTCACTAAATCATGTTATCTTTTGGTGGGGTAAAATATTTCAAGTGTAAAAGTTATGTGTCTAATTGAATTAATTGAATGTCAAAATGGATCTCTGATAGCATCAGACTGTCAGAATCGAGAAGTTACAAGGACTCACTACATTAGTCTTGGCTCTGTTGACACACTTTTACTTTAATATTCTTACTGAGGGTAAAATAGCCTTGACAGTTCTTACATAAATGTAAATGGATTTCTGTTGTTTTCTACACTGTGTATTCCAGTTTCTTTTTTTTATCAATTACCCACCATGTTCATTGAATTAGAGAGTAAATGTGGCTGAGTATGCCACATAGAATCTGAAAACTAGATGGGGTGGTCAAAACTAGAGTGTCTTTATTTAAGGTCTGCTCTCATTGGGTTGAGCTGGGATTGGACAACAATAATCACATGAGGATGAATGGTGGTTACAGGTTGACTCTTTCGCATTTAAACTAGCCATCTCTGTCTCAAGAATTTTATTTGATTTATGTTCAAAGTGGCCAGACCTGGTCTCTCACACCTATCCTATAATGTCACTTTAAAAATAAACAGTTACATTACCAAAACTTGAAAGCTCCATGATAATGTATGATTAATTTTAAACAATGGATATAAGCATTACATATGCCAGCATAACCTGAATGCCAAAGGGTTAATATATAATATTCAGCACATCCATGTGGCGTTGTAATTTTTTTTTTTAACAGCTTATCCAAAGAAGTGAAGGTGCATGGCTCAGTGGTTAGAGCTTATGATTGGGAGTTCGAATCCTGGACTGGGCTGCTTGTTGTGTTCTCGAACAAGACACTTTAATTCATGTTGCTCCAGTTCACTCAGCTGTAGAAATGAGTTGCGACGTCACAGGTGCCAACCTGTATCGGCATTTGCCTTTCCCTCAGATATCACTGGTGGCGTGGAGATAGGAGGTAGGTATGCATGGGCGACTGCTGGTCTTCCATAAACAACCTTGTCCGGACTTGTGCCTGGGAGGGTAACTTTCTAGGTGCAATCCCATGGTCAGTCATGACCGAAGGGGGTCTCAGTATCCAAAGAAAGGGCAGCAATGATAACCCTTGTCAGGGTCTCTAAGATTAATGATAGAAAGGAAATAAATTAATTCAGCTCAGAGATCTGGTTCAAACACTTGCAACAGACTGGATTTCATTAAAAGCACCCAACTGCCAAGAGGTGGTGCTAAACTGGATAAAGGGTTTACAAGAGTGGTTCTTTTGATGGTCTTCCACTCAGTTTCTGTTTACCAAATTCCATTCACAAAGTAATGGTGGATCTGAGGCAGCCATGGTAACAGATACTTGCTCAAAGTGGTGCTCACTGGTAATTCAGTCTTCAACAGCATTTAATTGTGAAGTGAGCTTCTTGACCACAAAGCCATGCATGCACCCATCTTTGATAAACTAGATCAAGCTCAAACATGATGTAGTTTATTCTGGCTCTGCTACCTTTGATGCATCCTCAGTACATAATATTAATAATTTCTTACATTGGCATAAGGCCACCACCATCTAACGGAAATCTATCATTGACCGAATCAATGTCTGTAGATTCTTTTATTCTATTCTTGTACAGGTTTCAACCATCCAGCTGTGGCCAAGCTGGATCACTGCCATGGTTTCCAGTATTTTTTCAATAACTTTAGAAGGATGGAAGGTAAAAATCAATTAAAATGAGAAATAAACACAAAACAGAAGGGGACAGACTCGGCTGCATACTTAAAAAATTTATTCCTTAACTCTATCTTTCCTGATTTGGTCTCACTGCAGAGAACATAGACAAATGTCTTCCGCTATAATATCTGGTTAATTAATACCTTGTAAATAGACTTTACTAGATATTGATTGTATAGATGTCCATTATAAGTGTGTGTGTCCCACATCTGTTGTTATATTAACTACAGTTTAAAAGACACTGTTATTTATGTTCAATCTCTTTATGTCCCCTAGTGTTTTAGTAAATAAAGTCTGATGCGTGGCCATTGCCAGTACCACCTGACTGGCCTTCATGCCGGTGGCACGTAAAAGCACCCACTACACTCTCGGAGTGGTTGGCGTTAGGAAGGGCATCCCGCTGTAGAAACTCTGCCAGATCAGATTGGAGCCTGCTGTAGCCACCTGGTTCACCAAACCTCAGTCAAATCGTCCAACCCATGCTAGCATGGAAAGCGGACGTTAAACGATGATGATGATGATGATGATGAAAGAGTACAATTTTGGAATAAATAGTGAAGGTGGTGCTTGGATAGTGTTCAATTAATGGTGAGAAGTGGAGTTGTTTTGAATGTTTGAAACGAGGAAATCTCATCCTTTGGGACATAGTTTTTGGTTGTGCTATCACATAATAAATGAATCTAAGTCACACCAGTGATTCCATGAAGAAGATCATACTCTCATTCAATATTCCATTCTTATAACTGACAAAAAAATGAGGCTGAAGACTGCAAGAACAGCTAACAAGTATGCTAAAATGATTAAGGTGTGTCATGTCTTGCATTCTAGTTTTTTCACCTCATCCTACAATGTTATAATTGCAATACTCATGATGGAAGATAATGGAGTACAGCAGAATTAAGTTAGCTAAGTTCCCAGGAAACCAACACAATAGATCAATTTTGGTTATCAGTTGTAGACAATTCACTATCTTCTTCCATTGCCAGTTCTTTTGAAGAGGAATACAAACGTCACACAATAAGCTTTCACTTTCAAGCTATATCTGATTATTTATATTTCTGCAGGAAATCTTTAGAATTACAGTAATTATACCATTGTGATGTCTCCATCAGAGGAACTTAAGACACTTTGCTAGAAGAGAAAAACTATTGGAGAAAGACACGGGAAAATGAGGAGTGAAATGCTTTTTTTTTTTAAATAAAGCAATGAAGCAAACTAAACAAGAAAACATCCATCCCCCTATAATGTATGTATATCAACTATTCTAAATAAATAAACATACCAATACAGACCTAGGCAACCCATCAAAACAAAATATTATGCAATTATTAATTGTAATTTCCCTTGTCAAATCTAAACTAGTTTTTTGTTATGCAGTTTTGCTGAAAATTGATCTACTCATACATTTACTACAACCGTCACTACTGTTGCTACTACTACTACTACTACAACTAACACTATGATATTATCCTCAGCACTGCCCCCCTACTGCCACCACTACTGCTATACTCCTTTTAATAGTACTGCCACCCTTATTAATACTGATATTGCTGCTGCTGCTACTACTACTACTACTACTACTACTACTACTACTACTACTACTACCTAAAGTTTATGTATTGGTGGTAATTACAAATCTGTTAAAATAAATATTTTGTTTTGTTTTGTTTATATATTGCTATTGTGTAACTGAATCAGAAATTATCAATTGATAAAAATGATGACGGGGATGATGATGATGACGATGGTAATGACGACGATGATGACCATGACAACATGATGATGAAAGATGGTGATGCTCAGAGATGCAATAATGATGACGATGCTGATAATGATTATGACAACTCCTTTAACATACAATCATTAGAGGGAAAAAATATGGGTTTTGATTGATATTTTTTCCTTTTTTTTTTACCTTTACCAAATTTTTTTCTCTCTTATTCTGTGCCATCCATCATTATGGCAAGAACAATATACAACCCCTAACTTGAGAACAATGGTATATAATTACTGGCATGAAAAAGGAACCCAAGACATGTCTTGTATTGCCAACATGTTTGGGAAGGAAATAAAAACAACAACAGCGAAAAAAAACCCCCCCAAAAAGCAAAACAAAAAACATGTAAAACATCACACATTTTATTCCACACCTTACATACACGCAGAGTCTCAGACAAACACACACATACCACTCACAATGTCAGATATACACAGATATTCACAATTTATATTAAAAAAAATCTATACAACGACTCTGGAACATGCATAATATGGTGTTCCTTTATATTTTTTGACAGAGAAAAGACAAAATTAAGAAGAGAAGAGCTTCACCCATTTAATGTACATTTATGAAGCGGGTGAAAAAAAGACAGTGTTTTCCATGGAACTAATGTATAATTCTTTGAAATATGTGAGAGAAAAATGTCAGTTTTTCTATAAAGTCAGATTAGAAAATTGCGTTGAAATGATTTTGATTGTGTTGGTTTTGTGTGTGCATGTGAGTATGTGCATGTATGTGTGTGTGTGTGTGTGTGTGTGTGTGCATGTGTGTATTCATGAGCATGAGAGAATGTGTGTTTGTGTGTGTGTGTGTTTGTGTGTGTGTGCGGGTGTGTGGGTGTTGATGGAATGTTATTGAAATGAAGAAATAGCTACAAATAGGAATTAAAAAATAATATTAATAAATATATTTTGAAGTGTCTGTAATAATACTTCAGTGAAGAAAATACAATAATGAATTAAGTGGTAATATTGATAACAACGTCAATACTAATAGTTATAATAATAATAATAATAATAATAATAATAATAATAATAATAATAACAATAATAATGATAATAATAATAATGATTATGATAATAATAATAATAAGAGCACTCAGAGAATGCAAGCCTCCGCCAAGACAACACCAATGTCCTCTGAAAGATTAGCCAGAGATGATCTTTAAAATGAGAATATCTGAAATAAACTCGACTGCTCTCACAACAGAGAATACTAAAAATGAATTTGAGTAAAAAAACAGGAAAAATAATCCAGAATCCTTGTCCAGTACCAGATCAATCCCAAAATCTAATCCGTTTGTGCCAGTCATGAGGCCAAACATCCCTGAAAGTTTCATGTGAATCCTTCCAGTGATTCTTGAAACATCTTGTCCATGGAAAAACAAACAAATGTGACTGAAACAATACTTCCACCTTTGCTAAAGCGGAGATATTAATAATGGTTTCAAATTTTGGTACAAGGCCAGCAAGTTCAGGGGAATGGGGTTGTTGATTACATCAACCTCAGTGCTCAACTGGTATTTATTTATCGACCCTGAAAGGATGAAAAGCAAAGTGGACTTCAGTGGAATTTGAACTCAGAACCTAAGGACAAACTGCTGCCAAGTATTTTTTCTAGTGTGCTAATGATTCTGCCAGCATGCCACCTTGATAATAATGATAATGGCCAGGACTAGGCATTGAATACCAATTCAGTGAAAAAGAATATATACCACACAAGAATATAGGACCTCTGCAGAATGTGTGGGAAGAGGGTTGAAAGGGTGACTCCCATTGTTAGTGCTTGTGAAAGTCTTGCGCAGAAAGAGTACAAGCATAGACACAACAAAGTAGCCCAAAACATCCACTGGCTACTATGCCATAAGTATGGATATAAGGTTACGGGTGCTTGGTACCAACATACACCAGAAAAGGTAATAGACGAGGAGGGGAAGGCAAATATCCTCTGGGATTTTGATTTCCAGACAGACCAAATGTTAGAGCACCGAAGGCCGGATATAGTAACCCTTAGGAGGGACAAACAAGAGTGCCTAATAATCGATGTAGAAGCGCCAAGAGATCATGAAAGAAAAAGTTGATAAATATGGAGACCTGAGAATTGAGATCACTAAGATGTGGCAGCTACGAGAGTCGAACATGAAGGTTATCCCTATTGTCATTGGAGCGTTGGGTTCAATACCACCCAATCTGAAAAAACATCGGGAAATCTTAGAAATACCCTACAATCTAGATGTATTGCAAAAGTCGGCATTACTTGGAACTGTGTGCATATTGCGTAAAGTATTGTCTGTTTGGGGTCCTTGTTGTGACTTTACAAACAGTACAAACCCCAGGTAGACACAATATCTTCAATCAACAACGTCACGATATTGTATACTGTGCAACATCTATTGTAATAATAATAATAATAATAATAATAATAATAATAACAACATGGCAAGAATGATCCATTGAGAGCTCTGTAGAAATCACAGCTTACAAAGAACAAAGATATGGTATGAGCAAACCCCAGAAGGAATCACCTAGAATGAAAATTGCAAATTCCTGTGGGATGCAATGATTCAGTGTGATCACCCAACCAGACATTATTGTAGTGAAGAAAAAAGAAAGAAGATGCATGATAATCAATATAACATGTCACAGTGACAACAAGATCAAGGAGAAGGAAGAAAAACTGAACAACTATGATGATTTGACGTGGGAAATACGAAGGTTGTGGTCAATGAAGAGGATAGACGTAATACCAATAGTAATTGGCATACTTGGAAGTAGCAGCACTCAGCCATCAACATGGCTCAAAAAGATTGTTACAAATGTAAAGGGAGAATATCTACAAAAATCAGCATTGCTTGAAACTGCAAGAATTCTTTGCAAGGTTTATACAAGTGTCACCTTAGACTGCTGGCTGTGGACATTTGACACTTTCCATCATATCCAGCAAAATAAGCTGTGAGTTTTCATCAAATAATAATAATAATAATTCTCTAAAAGAAATGGAAAAACTTTCAAAATACAAAGACCTGGAAATAGAGATAACTCGAATGTGGAATCTAAAAACAGAAACAATTCCTATCATAGTAGGTGCCTTAGGTATAATAACAAAATATTCAGACAAATACATAACAAAAACACCAGGACTTACAAATATATATAACATACAGAAAATTGCACTACTGGGTACTGCACACATTCTACGCAAAACACTTTCAATACAGTAAACATAAGAGCACCACAGCAAACCACAGCACATACCCAAGGCGCACAGAGCTGCGCTCGGTAGTGAAGTGAAAGCACGTTATAAAAATAAAACTACTGAATAATAATAATAATAATAATAATAATGGTGGTTTCAAATTTTGGCCCGAGGCCAGCAAGTTGAGGAGAGGGGACACTAACAACCAAGTTTGAGAAATATGTTGACCCCAGTATGTGATTGGTACTTATTTCATCAACCCGCAAAAGGATAAAAGGAGAAGTCAACCTTGGAACATAATTTGAACTCAGAACATAAAGATGGATGAAATGCTGCTAAGCATTTTACCCAGGATGCTGAGGGTTCTATCAGTTCACCACCTTAAATAATGATGATGATAATAATAATAATAATAATAATAATAATAATAATAATAATGATGATGATGATGATAATAATGATGATGATGATGATGACAATCATATTCTTATCTTTATTTACAATGACATGTCCTTCATGCTGCTATTATATGGATATTTAGATAGAGAAATAAGGGATATTTACAGAAAGAGGCTATGTGGTTGACAGGTTAATGATACTTAACAACATTCTCTATGGATAGATTGTTTGTAGTAGATAATCCAGTTTAATTTTTTTAAGTATCGGAGTATCAAATATCGGAGTATCAAATATCGAAGTATCAGATTATCAAGTATTTCACAATATGCTTTATGCCTTTATTCTTTATTCTTTAATCTTTCATATCTTTATTCTTTCTACAGAATTTCATTCCATAAAAATTAACAAGTAAATATTCTATCATACATCAAAAAGAATGACTTGTAGAATTTACTGCTGTTGTTATTGTTGTTGTTGTTAAGCTTGAGCTTGATGGTGGTGGATGGTATTGGTGGTAGTTGACGGTGGTAGTTGATGGTGGTAGTGATGATAGTGGTAATAATGGTTGTGGAGGTTGAAGATGATAGTTATAGGGATGATGGTGGTGGTGGTAGTGGTGTGGATTGCATGTCAGAGCGAAGTAATAGAATTACTTCCAGCCTTGCCATGGTGGTAAGCTTATTATTGAGGTGTCAAGCATTATATAAAATGTTAGTAGCTGTTGTTTTGAGTACCACATCACTGAAGCGTAAATACAAGAACAAAAGAAAAAAAAATGTACCCCTCTAGGTTCCAAAGAAAATTCAATAACCACTTCTTAGTTCCTGTGTCATAGCAGAAAGTAGATGAGAGATCAATATATTGTTGTCACAGAAAAAAATAACACCAGTCCCTCACTGGTAACATCGATTTCAAACTTTGGCACATGGCCAGCAATTTCAGGGCAGAAGTTAAGGTGATTATCTGCTCTCCTCCCTGCCACACTACATCAGTGCCCAACTGGTACTTGGTTTATCAACTCCAGGAGGATGAAAGGCAAAGTGGAGTATATATTGTAGGAAGTTCAATGTGGTATATGAATATATGTTGTAGTATATTTATTGGTTAGCAAATATTTGTCTGGAAGATTTGGTCATAGTTAGTGTTGTTAATATTATTTAACCCTAGGTTTGTCCTGATTGAGCAAAACCTGTGATCTAAGGCATATCAGCTATGAACATCCCATCTTTTTCATAAGCACAAAGTACTCCAGAGTATCTAATCCGATATGTTTTTCCCTTGGAATGTAGGTTTGATCTGAGTGAAATATGGCTGGCATTTTTACTTGTTCAAACAACCATGTACAATAACATCCTTGCTAGTTTGTTATTTTAAATAACATGGCTGTTGCCAAAATATAAATTTTTAAATTCCCAAATGGTGTTTACGTTGTACTAAATTATGTTTTAATGATATATATATATATATATATCTTTTTTGACCTCTTTAAATATTTTTCCACCATCTCGATCAGATATGAGAAACTCCTTGTTTATAGGTGAAATTATATCCATGTTCAAATCAAGAACTGCCCCATGGAGAACTGAAAAGAAAGGCATATAAAAACACTTGTTTAAGCCTTAAAAGCAAAACAGTAACTTAAAATAAATTGCATTATATGAATTTGTAAAATTAAAGACTCATTATTTTTACTAAGAACAGCTGCATCCTCCACATGTTGTTAAGTGCACTTGTAATTCAACCTTGGTTCTAAAAGGGTTCCCCACATACCTAAACCAGAAATGGCTGATATATTACCAACAAAATTTATATGTGCTGGTAAAATTGAGTAAACTGCATCATGCAAAAACCCAATCTTGTTTATTACGTAATGACATTAGTGTTTGGGATGAAGTTTGAAACAGTTGTTTGAAATAGCTGATATATGAGCGAGTGATATTTACAGCGTGTTTATATCAGAATGGAAGGGTATAGAATGAGATGGGTGAGAAAGAATCTGAAATGATGTATAGAACTTGCTGCAAACTGCAAGAGACGTATATAAACTGTCGGAAGTTTGATCTATGAATACGAGCAAAAAGATGATGAATGGCTTGTCTGAAGAAGAAGGCATAATCATGATTACATAAAATGGTAGACTGCTATAATGGAATAACTGTCTAAAAGTATGGTAGGAGAGAGATGTAACAGAAATATTGCCTATAATTCTTCAAATCTATAAAATGAGAACTGGAAGGGGACTAAATCCTAATGCTGAACACCGACCCTATGTAATAGCAAAAATTCAGGCTGTTTCTAAAATATTGTTACTATCCAAGTCTGACCCCTAAATGTGTGGCTTTACTACATTTGTATTTTTAGGGGGTTTTTTTCTCTTTTGAAATAGATGTCTTCCTTAATTTACAAGTGAACTAATGAGTAAAGTTTTGTTTTTCTATTCAGAAATTTGTGTGTGTGTGTGTGTGTGTATATGTGAGCATGTGTGATTATATGTGTATTTATGTGTTTGTTTGCACATATGTGCCACCCTGTATTTTTGCATAACTATGACAACATTGTCCTGTGTGTCTTTCCTATTGTGAAACAACAGGGTGTATGATTTTGAGGAATTTAGTAGGTATTTCTTACTGGTAGAGTGACCCGATAGAGGGTTCCCTTGATGGTTTGTGTGTGAGTATGTCTTTTATGCATTTTGTGTCTTCTATGTTTATGTTTAGGTGTTTGTATATGTATGTGTGTTTGTATGCATGTGTGTTTGTGTGTGTATGTTTGTATGCATGTGTGTGTTTGAGTGTGTATATTGGTGCTTGTGTGTGTATATTGGTGCTTGTGTGTATCATCTGGATGTGAATTAACTGCAGATATTTTGTTTCATACTGACAAGTTGACTAACTACAACTGGGATGTATTGTGCTTGACTATCTAGAGTAAAGCATTTAGAAGTTTGCTTGTTTAATGGTCTAAGTTTGCTCAAAAGGTTTCCCAAACAGATTTCAATGGGACCAACACAACAATAGCATTAATAGGTTACCGTAATAAAGTTAATTGTCTCTACCGTTACTTGTTCCTTCATTACAGTTTTAGATATTGATTCAGTGTTCTAATACACCACTGATGGTAATGATGGTGCTGATGGTGGTGGTGGTGGTGGTAGAATGGTTTTGGAGGTAGTGTTGTTGATGGTAGTTCAGCTGCTTTTGATGGTGGTGGTGCTCTTGTTGTTGTTGGTATTGTTATTGTTGTTGGTGGATGTTTTGTTGCTGTTGATGATGATTGTGCTGTTGTTGTTGGTAGTGTTTTTGTTGTTGTTAATAGTGGTGGTGGTGATGATGGTAGTGGTCATGCTCTTGTTGTTGTAGGTGGTAGATGTTGCTGTTTGTGATTGTGTTGTTGTTGGTACAATTGTTGTTGTTGTTGGTACGATTGTTGTTGTTGGTGGTAGTGGTGGTGGAGATGGAGTGCTGTTCTACTTGCCTTGACTTCAAATTGGCTTTGATTCAGCAGACTTGTGTTTAGAGACACATTCAGAACTGTGGCCATTCAATCTTTTATATTCCCAAATGTAATAAATTTACAAGTATTGCATCCTTCTTTTCAAAATAATAAAATGTGATATGAGAGAATATTTTGGCTGATATTTCTAGCAGATCAAACCACTTTGTAGTAGTTTCCCCATTTGGCAGTGTGGCCGTATACAGCCAAGTCAAATCCGATGAAACAAATCTATGACCAAAGACATTTCAACCATGACTATCTAGACCAAAGACAATTAACTATGACTATGCAATTTGTGGTGGAGATACACTGAAGTACATTAATTAATGAATATCTTCCCTATTTTCAAGTTGACACAGAGTGATTTGAAAGATTATCAGGATCAGATTGGAGCCTGGTGTAGCCATCTGGTTCACCAGTCCTCAGTCAAATCGTCCAACCCATGCTAGCATGGAAAGCGGACGTTAAACGATGATGATGATAACAGGTTCTTCTTGCCAAATTCTGTTCACAAATGCATTAGTCAACCAAGACATTGTCCAAGGTGGGATCAAACCTTGAATGATGAGGATATAATACTAAATTCTTAACCCAGGGTCATGTGTGTACACCAACTCTGAAGCCTCTTCTCTACCAGAGATTAAACTGTTCCAAGATATTACAGCTTAATTGTCTGGTTAACGACAATAACCAGGAAGAATTCATCAATTCTTTGAGCCACATAATGGTCCCTAATTAAGATTTACTTCTTCCTTGAGTGCTAAATTTGGCTGATGGTAAGATTAGTTAACTACTTTTGGCTAGAATGTAATAATTCTTCAACTAATTCCTTGCAACAGTCACTTATGTGTATTTATACAATATACACATTATCAATGAACTAATTAAAGTGATTGTATGTTTTAATAGAGAGTAGAAAGGAGATGATGGAAGAAGACTTGCACTGATTCTCATTACAGGGATGTTTTGTTAATAACCAAAGTTCAAATAATTATATAAGGTGTCAAATACAAAAGAGGACACCCTGATATCCTTCCCCAGGGCTGTTTTAAACAGGGGACTGAGAACATCAGATGGTCCCATCACATTTCCAATAAAGAACTGCATGTATGCACACATCAGCTTGCTATCTTCCACTTCATAGCTATCCATCACACGAGCTGGTATGGACATGACCTCTGTCTCCTGCTAGGTTACTTGACCAGGGCTTTGTTCTTATTCTATACACTAGCTGCAGGCTGGAAGAAAAGGCCTCAAGGCAGGCCCCACACCAGATGGCTGGATGTGATTGGAGAAGATCTTCAGAGGCTCAACGTCACCTTGGAGGATGCAGAGGGGTTGGCACAGGACTGACAGTTATGGAGAACACTGGTTGATCTGGCCTCTGGGACCACTAAACTGGGATGACTCCAGCCTCATCCAGGAACAACATGAAGCAACCAGCAAGGAAGAATTAGAAGGCAAAAGGGTTTCTTTTTTAACTTATAAAAGCAAAAGAAACAGAAACCCCGAAAGAGTACAACGTATAATAATCTTTTACGTGTCAGTCATTGGACTATGGCCATACTGGAATATATCAACCACAGAACGATCAAAAGCTAAGTGGACCTGGGTGAGATTTGAACTCAAAATGTAAAGAATATAACCAAATAGTAGTTTTGTCTGAGTCTCTACCAATTCTGCCACTATATATGGAATATTTCTCATTAAAGATTTATTTCAATTAGTTTTAAACTATATCATAGTGGATAGTTAGTCTTAATTCTATTTCATAATATGGCTTCAATTTTCAATAATATGGTTTCATAATATAGTTTTAATTTTGGGGAGAGCTAAGTCAATTACATTGACCCAAGTGCTCAACTGGTACTTATTTTATCAACTCCGAAAGGAGTTGAACTCAGAAGATAAAACTGTGATGGAAATGCTGCAAAGCATCTTGTCCAGTGTGCCAACAATTCCACTGTAATTGCATTTCATAGCACAACAATCACAAAGTGTGTCTTGTATGCGTTGACCTCATATGATCAGGAGAAGCAAAGAGGCTGTGTAAATAAGGTATTGAACTACTTTCTCACAGATTAGAAGCTTAGATCTGCTGCAAGCATTTCAGTGAGTTTCTAGACAGAATACTTTATTTTACAATACCTCAAGTTGACTGACAACATTATGTTACTTGTGTTGATAATCTAGAATCAAAGCTAGGAGCAGAAAAGACTCTTATTTGCTTCATGCCATGAAACCAGAGCTAAGCACCATCTTTCAAAATATCCTCAAGACTCAGGAAACAGTTGTTTTCTATTCCATACACTGGAAATGGAGATTGGGAATTACTACATTGAAGATGAAGATAACGAATAACAAGACACTATTCTATAACCAACAACAGAATAAACATTTCCTAAATAGTTACAAAACACTCTACAAAATTTTTTTCTAAGGAGTGGAACCCATTCTGTCAAATCTTATAATGACAAGTTGATTCTCAAGTCATTGATTTATAAATATTTTATTTCCAATATTTCCCCCAACCTGTCAAGATTACCAATGAAAAAAAAAAAAAAGAAAAAACCCAAAAATAAAATCCCTCCTGCCAACATTTTTGACAAGAGTTCTTTTATGAGTATTCTTGGGAAACTTTTTCTGACTGTTAACACCATGTTTTCTATCAAAATATAAGAAATGTATTGATATTAATATCATAACTTTATATACTATTGACCTCATCTCCACAGGGTATATTTACAATATGATATTTACTTTATGTTTTTAGTAGTTTGATCAATGATTTTCACCGGGTGTCTTATTCCTGGGTATATATAATGCTATCGACTGTTTGAAAATATGTTTTCAGGTTCTAATCTAAAAAGGATTGTTTTATCCTTATCCTTGTGTTACAAAAAAAAAAAAAAAAAAAAAAGGGTAAAACCCAAATAAATAGGGTATATTAGGTTGATGCTCAGAAGCCTGTACTACCTAGTGCTCAACTGGTACTTATTTTATCGACCCCAGAAAAGGTGAAAGGCAAGGTCTCAATCTTTCTAGCCTACATTATTCTACAGCAAAGATACTGGCACTCCATCAGTTGCGACAATGAGGGTTACTGTTGATCCAATCAATGGAACAACCTGCTTGTGAAATTAATGTGTAAGTGGCTGAGTGCTCCACAGACATGTGTACCCCTTTACATAGTTATCAGGGAGATTCAGTGTGACACAGAGTGTGACAAGGCTGGTCCTTTGAATTACAGGTACAACTCATTTTTGCCAGCTGAGTGGACTGCGGCAACGTGAAATAAAGTGTCTTGCTCAAGGACACAATGCATTGCCAGAAATTGAACTCATGACCCTACAATCATTAACTGAACACCTTAACCACTAAGCCATGCACCTTCACAAAGAAAAGATAAATGAGGAGAAAAAAGATGGAAATGCCTCATCATCATCATCATCATCATAGGGTGACCATTGATGAATATCCATATGTAAAGTGAGAGATCATTCTCTTCCAAAGATTCTTTGGGGATGAGTAATAGTCATTCAGCCATGGACTTCAATGTTTAATCTCTTCCCATTGTGTTTAAAGGTGTTCTTGTATCTCAGTCAAGGTCTGATATATTTTACTTCCAATATTTCCCCCAATCTGTCAAGATTACCAATGAGAAAACAAAATATAAGCAAACAAAAGAACCAACCCACTTCCTGTCAACAATTTTGAGTTTTTTATGAGTTTGCACCCTGTTTTCTATCGAAATATATGAAATATATATGTATATGAAATATATATATATATATATATATATGATAAAGGAACAACAAGTATGTAACTGTACAAGGGAAGAACAAAGCTTACAAAATGGTAGCATTATCTAGCTTATTGTATGAATTAGAGGCATGCATGTTACATCATAATAAACAAAAAAAAAAAAAGGAAAAAATCTTCCAAACATGATTAGCAACTTGGGGCAGAATTTTAACATTACTTGGAAATCATTCCCTGCCTATGTTTTACCTGCAGCCATTACTTTGTGACTATCCAAGAGTAACATTAACTACATCCATCTCACTGATTATATAGGGATTGCAAAGACCCTTTCATCTAGATCGAATCATTAATAAATGAAAAGGAAATGCCTCTATAATGAAGTAAGTCAATAGTGACTGAGAAGATTGCAAGAAGTAATGAAGGAGCTTTGACAAACAAATATTTAATAAATGAGTGGATTTGAACCTGTGTGTGTGTTAATTACCATAAAACCCCATGTAATTTGTGCACCTATATAATTTACACAGATGAAAATATTTCATGAAATTTTTCCAATGCTTTAATGGTTCTTCCAGTCAACCAGTATGAGAGAAACTGTTTTTCACAGATCATTCCATGAATCCAGATATCAAATCTGCTTTAATTAAAATCTCCACCCCACCTCGACACACAGTAATCCATTAGGGATCTGAGTTTATACAAACACACTTAGTATTGTTGTGGATTTAGTATTGTATTTGGGATAATAGAATACCAAGTTAATGAGAGAATAGGATTAGGAAGTGGAATATTCCATCTTAAAGTCTCCTTTGACTCTCTGCCAGTTCAGTATATAAGTATTGTCTGAATTAGCTAATAATAGTTGACACGTTATAAAGAATTCATTATGTAGAGAATATAATAGACTGATAAGTATTGAACCAGATACAACTGATACAACATAGCATTTAATATGATCTTCACTGTCTCTCTCTGTTTCTGTCTATTTATCTATCTATCTCCTCCTCCAAATAAGGCAGCCATGTAACTTCTCTACAGCAAAGCACTTATTTCTGTCCCTCGATCGTAGTTTAATCTGTCATCACTGGACACTGACCCACCTCCATCAATACCACTCCTCATCTGAGAGGATAGTTGTATGGCAATTTATCTGGCAACCTTACAAGTGCTGGTATCACATAAAAAGCACCCAGTACACTCTGCAAAGTGGTTGGTATTAGGAAGGGCATCCAACCATAGAAACCACATGAAAGCAGACAGTACAACTTAACACAGTCCTCTGGTTTGCCAGCTGCTGTGAAACTGTTCAACCCTCCCTCGCCAGCATGGTAAATGAACATTAAATTATAATGTAGTTATATATAAAACCCCCAGGTCAGTCCTAATTGGACAAACCAATGATTAAAAACATTTAAATCTCTTTTTCTCAGATACTGTGTATCTGGGACTACATAATTTAATGTGTCTTATCTATTTTTAAGATAATACTGTGTGTGTTATTTAAGAAATATTTGTTAAAATTTTGTTGTTTGTGTAGCTGCAGGATAGCTCTGGTTGAGTAGGGCTATGACCAAAGATATTCTAATCATGACCATCCTGTCTTTTTATTTTCAGACATAATAATATAAGGCAGTAGCAGTTGAATACCTGTGTGGGTGTTCCTCATTGGCTCGTTAAAGATTAGCTGGGAATGGAATAATTTTGACTAATCTGAAATAATCCTATATATTAAAATATATAAGATATATAATCCTATATTTTAAATATATAAGATATATATAAGATATATATATATGTGTATATATATATATATATATATATATATACATATTTAGGATTATTTTATATTAATGTAAACTAATTTTTATAGCACTACTAATTAGCTAGTGAAAAGGCTCCACACAAGTAGAGGTTTTAAAACAGGTATAAATTGAAACTGTGATGTTAATTCATTTCCAGAATAAGAGAAATAGTTGATTAAAGTGAACTAGTTACAAATCACTATAAAATTTGTGTTAGTGATTTAATTTATCAGAAAATTCCTATTGGCTGTCAACATAATAACAACAGCGTTCCTGAAATAACTCATCATCACCTATCCCCATAGTAACTGACTCAAATCCACGTCACTTATTACTATAGTAACAACAGTGTCACTGACTCAATTTCACATCGTTTGTTACTATAGTAACAACAGCTTTACTAACTAAAATTGAAACTGGAATAAGTCTACCTCTTGGGTAGGCCATAATCTGAACTTACAAAGTGAAGATCTGAACAAACACTTAAATCATCTGATTTGACGTTCTTACCATTCTGCCCTGGACAGGTACTCTTTTAACAATACCAAAAAAAAGAAAAGTTGACTTTAGTTGGGTTTGATCTCAGAATGCAAAGATATGGATCAAGTACCATGTGACACCCAGTTTGACATTGTTGCAGTTCTACCAAGACACTGCTTTGGATAGGTATTTTTTTTGTTGATTTTGAAAGGATGAAAGACACAGTTGATCTTGATCTTAGCAGAGTTTGAACTCAGAGCATAGAAAGTTGGATCAAATTGTGTGAGGCATTTTACCTGATGCTCTAAGGCAGCGGTCAGCGAACCAAGGTAAATTACCCCAATTGGAGGTAAGAATGAAATTCTTGAGGGTAATGAGGAGTCATTAGACATAAGTAAAATTATATAAAAACTTAACCCTTGTTATCTATGATTTTCTTCCTTTCGAATCAAGGGAGTAATGTCTACATAAATAAATATATTTTAGGGTGATTGGTTAAAAATGTTCCTGACCTCTGTTCTAAGGACTCTGCCAATTTACAATTTTGAAAATTCCTCTTTAGTTTACATAATGCTATTCTGTTGATATAATCCATAACCCGGTTTCACACTTCTCCTCAGGCTCTTGGGAGATTTTAGTACAGTATACTCTGTTGTAAGCCCCCAGGCCAAGTCTCTGGTTCAATGATAGCTTCTTCTTTCCAGTATCAAGAGGAGAGGGAGAGACAACAAAAGGGTCAAAGGTACTGGCCTTCTGCTTTTGATTAACTCAGGTACAAAAAAAAAAAAAAGGAAAAAAAACTGAAAGAGAGAAATACTAGTACTCGAAATGTTTATTATGCTTTTCAAAAGAGCCTTAGTAACGCAAGCGATATGAAATAGTCTTCAATTGGTAATTGAAGTTTCATTATAATGTGAATTAGGTGGGAATTTATCTCTACTTCTATGGTACTCACTGGTATTAAGAACAACAATGCTGGATAAAATACTGGATTGCTAGAGGAAAATCTCATATATTTCTATTGATTAACACTCAAAAGCAATTAGTATCATATTTGTCTTTCGTATGAAAGCTAAACAAATATTCTATTGGATAGAAATAATATCAGATGTATTTTACCTCTTTTTTTTTTTATTTTTTATTAACCAGTATCTAAGAAAGCACTCAGAAAAAAGCTCTGCTCTGTTACCTCGAAGTGCTTTCCGTTAAATGAATTATACTTGTTCTAAGATTGCAATCCACTCTAAATAAGGCTGACAGAGATTTGTTGCTTTAATACATAAGGTTTCTTTAGGGGCACTAAGCTTACAACTGAACTACCTAAGGTAATATAGTGAAATTAATATCAAAACACATCTTTACATTTTTATCCATATTTCTCCAAACTGAAACAATATTTGCACTGTGAAAGGCCAGAAATATCAAAGCTACATATTCAGAATAGAAATTCTAAAACCATTCATTTGCCAATACTCGATCAATACCAGAAGTTTGCTCAGATATTTTAGAAGCCTTTTCTTATTTTATTTTCTTTTATCTTATATTATTTCTATTTGACACTGTGATAAATGAGCAATGGTATCATTGGTTACTGGTTTTCAATGGAGCAATCACAGGTTCACTGTATTTCTGATAGCAAGAGTGACAAGAGAGTATCTGTAAATCGATGTGGAACAAACATCTCAAGGGACTTTGTGTGTCAAACACCATTTTGGCTTTCAAAGTTTATATTATTTATTTACTGATATAGATTGGTGAAATACACACACACACACACACACACACCTACAAGCACATATGCTTGTACACACATGCATGCATACTTGGTCACCAAGTTTAACACTGCCACCTAGTTCCTCATGTACCTTTTGCAGAGCCCACTCAGCTCAGAGCATTCAGGCCCAATTTGTAATTTGAAGATGTCATCTTCCCTTCATCACCACCATCACCACCACCACCAATCTTAGAGGCTCTGTAAAGGTTCATGGGACACTCGACATCATAAGCGACGGAGTGCCAACAACAACAACAATTCTACAATGTAAGTGTGATTTAAAGCAGATTTGGTCACAACTTCTACGTGGTCACTTAAAAGAATGCAGAGGCTTCTCTGTTGATTCAATTACCTTAGAATCACTAAACATTTGATTTCTGAATAATCTGCTGCTTTAGGTTCTTTAAAATTATGCTTCAGCTATTTAAAATCATTGTTGTGTTGTCATCTGTAAAATGTTACATTCAATATTCAGTGTCAATCAATGCACATGAGACTGACTGCAGGAATTGCCAGCAAGTGCAGGCGACAAGAAAATCAAAAGTGACAGACATACAAAGTAGAGAATATGTAACAGATTAAAGGAGAAGAAAAATACAGGCGCTTGGTTTTTTCCTCATCTAAATAGTGTTAGTTTTAATTTTCCTTCTCAAAGAGCAGGAATTTGACAAAAGATGGGTGAGCACATGCTGTAGAATTTGTCTGTTGTAAAAATATCTTTATAATCTGCTCCAAAAAGTGTGTAAATATTTTATGTGTGTGTGTGTGTGTGTGTGTGTGTGTGTATATATATATATATATATTTATGTGTGTGTGTGTGTGTGTGTGTGTGTATATATATAAATACACACACACACACACACATAAATATATATATATATATATATATATATATATATATATATATATACATACATACATGTATATACATACATGTATAATGTATATTGTGTTGTTAACATGACAGACATCAGAATGTATTAAGTGTGCATGAGGTGGAAATGGCCTAGGTGGGTTAGTTGATGGGTGTGGGTGGTAATTAGCTGGTTCTGTTATGTTCTGGCTTAAAATAATCATAGAAATATCTTTGCTTTTTTTATTTCCCCCCGTTTTTGTTTACATCTTCCTTGAAAAATGAATTATGCCAGTCTTCATTATGAAAATTGAATAAGATTATTTGTCTGAGTAAATATGTAAACAGTCTGAATATTGAAGAAGAAGAAGAAGAGGGGAGGGATTGAAGAAGAGATGGACTGGTAGAGGATTCCTCTATCTTATGGTTATCACTGAGTTGGTGATGAAACAAACTGCAGTGAATAACCTTACTGAAGTGGAGCTTGTAGATACCTTTCATTATCCTCCAGGGGATTTACATGAACCTGTCGCTGATATCCAAAGATCTAAAAGTGTTAGCAGAAGGGCATCCAGGTGTCATGACCTGGCTGTGGCCTAGACCTCTTAGAGTGTATGAAACTAACGCTGAAACACTTGTTCAAGAGGGGTTTCTTTTCTCAAGACCTTCAGCTATTCAACTCTCCTGAGTGTTTCTTACCATCACTTTGTGTAAATTAGTGAAAGAAGTTAGCGGATGGTAATATATTTAATGTAGTAGCTCAAGAAAGTTTAATTAATTAAAAATTACATTCTGAGTGACGAGGAAAAAGAAATTATTATCTAAAATACTAATTGTGAGCAAGAAAGCAAGAGAGACAAAACCAGAATTAAATTAAGATTAATTAAAAGTAGAATAGAGTTGTAAAAGAGTGTTATGTTGCAATGTAAATGCAAAACTTTTATGAACGATAGTTAGTCTTGACCAACTCATATGCTTTTAAGGCACAGTGCAGTGGCTCGCAAATGGGGTCCACATGGCCCTTGAGGGTCTGTATAAGATTTTGCTGTTAAAATGTATGTGTGAAAAATCAATTTGACTTCTACAATACACAAAATACTAAAATTTTTTTAATACAATTCCTTTATAATACTTACTCCGTTACTATTTTACTTGTTTCAGTCATTTTGACTGTGGCCATGCTGGAGCACCGCCTTTACTCGAGCAAATCGACCCCAGGACTTATTCTTTGTAAGCCTGGTACTTATTCTATCGGTCTCTTTTGCTGAACTGCTAAGTTATGGGGACGTAAACACACCAGCATTGGTTGTCAAGCGATGTTGGTGGGTGGGGGGACAAACACAGACACATAAACATACACACACACACACACACACACACACATATATATATATACATATATATATATATACACATATACACGACGGGCTTCTTTCAGTTTCCGTCTACCAAATCCACTCACAAGGCTTTGGTTGGACCAAGGCTATAGTAGAAGACACTTGCCCAAGGTGCCATGCAGTGGGACTGAACCTTGAACCACATGGTTGGTAAGCAAGCTACTTACCACAAAAAATGTTGTCCATGCTTGCTTTATAGTGAGAGTACCTTAGTCAGAAGTGGATGATGATGTTGTGCTACAGGTCAGACCTGATTGAGTTGACTCCTGTTTGAAGATACTCCAGCATTGATCGATGGTTTCCA
>NC_142945.1:45281302-45311302 GCF_046866305.1 Octopus bimaculoides | reverse complement strand
AGACTATGTGTGCATGTGCATGTACACACACACACACACACACTCATATGCTGAGAAGAACAGAGAAAAAGAGCAGTAGAGAAATGATTATCTCAAACAGAAACAAGACACTTCACTATCAGTGAAATTATGTTACCGAAACTAATTCTATTGATGAAAACTTTCCTAGTCTCTTATCACTTATCACTAAAATCTTACAATTTTCCAGAAATTTCTTTGCTGCTGATTATTCCCCAAAGAGACAACCTATCTGTCTGTCTGTCTGCCACCTCATTTCAATATCTTACACACCATAAAATTTTTTTTAAGTAAACATAATTTCAGAATAAACATATGGTTCATTACATAATAACTTTTATTACTCAGGAATGTCAATGAGGGTTTTCTTATGTAATGTTCTTTTAATGTTGTTCTAGAGCAGTGGTTACAAAAATTATTTTGGGTTGCTTTCCCCTTGGTACCCTGGCTACATTTCTAGCTTCCAACCCCGACACTCCGTACCATAAACAAACCATTTTCTGTAACAAATTCAAAACAACTTTATTTCACATGTAAAACTTAACCTAATTAACCCATTATTTTGTTCCTTTTACATCCATCCCCCACTTTTAGCCACTCCATTACCCCCTTCCACTTTTCTTCAATGCCCCCTGGATCTTTGCACTGCCACACGGAGGCAGTACCACCCTGTTTTGAAACCACTGTTCTAGAGCCTGTTAATATTGTTTTGTTGTACAAGAAAGTGTGCCCGGATACTGTGTTTTGCTTTTGCTATAAATTAATAGATAAAATGTTAATAACTTTTAAAGTTTGCAAATTAGTGTAAATTTAGCCAATTGAAATCCACCATTATGCACATGACTGTAAATATCACTTTGGTATCTGTTTTCATAGTAACAAGCAAAGCTGCAGTCTGGCACTTTCACCACCATCATTTTGTGACTGTTATTTCTGTTTGTCATTTTGTGACAGACAGTTGTAACAGAAAAGGTCACCTTCAAATTCTTAGTTTCTGAGTGGACTAAAACTCATAAAGCTTTGAACCTTTGTAACATTTTTCAGAAATTTTCTGGGAATAAATGAACCCCATGTTTGGATTCAGTTTCAAAAATTACATCACTATACCTAATTTGAAACTTTTCACTTAATTTTAAAATTTCCAAATCTGTGACAAGACCCCAAAAGATCCTCCTTGGCTACTTTAAATGGAGTCTTCTTTGCCACAAGCATCTGGCCCAAGTGTTAGGTTCCTTTCTCCCTTTTACCACCAGTTTAGGAGGGACAGTGCTCAACATGGCCATAGCTTTTAGGCTGAAATGCACAAAAGAACAAATGTCATAAGTGTTGCCCCTTCTTCCACTCATTAAGCTATAAGAAAATATGTTAATGATATCTGT
The DNA here is from genome assembly GCF_046866305.1 of Octopus bimaculoides. Lineage (NCBI taxonomy): Eukaryota > Metazoa > Mollusca > Cephalopoda > Octopoda > Octopodidae > Octopus > Octopus bimaculoides. The sequence continues at coordinate 45,309,905 of NC_142945.1, read as the reverse complement.
TTAAATGACCATCATTACAAATTCATGACCTACACAAATTCAATTTTAAGCATAATGTAGGTCACAGAGATCTATAATCTCTACAATAAATTTCACAGGATAGTCATTCCTCTAAATTTAAAGTAGAAGTCTGAAATCTTTATTATACATTTCTTCTTATCTCTTTGCAAGATATCTAGTTTAATCTATTTTCATTTTTATGATGTCATTTATTTTTCTCATCACCTGTTTATTTCTAGTTTATTATATTTTTAATATTCTGTGAACTGAATATACCAATGTCCACTGATTTATTGCTTCTTATACAAAGAGCCATCTCTAAATTATTAAATTTATAAACAATTCTATTTTTCTCCTCTACATTGAAAGATATACATTTCTATGTTTGTCTCGGTGATTTGTATTGTTCTGTATAATTAAGCAAGCTATGGAAGAAGCCATACTTTTCTGATAAGCTTAAAAGGACAGAAGGCAGAAAAAGTGCTTGCTGGAAAAATGAAAATACAGATGTTAGACCTCCACTAGTAGTTTTTTTCGCTGTAAATGTATTTCAAGTTAGCTTTGAAATACTCCATACATTAACTGTTTAAAAGCCATTGACTTCTTTTTCATAAAGACTTTGTTCAGATGCAACACTAACATCACATATGTGACAAATATCTACCTTGAGTCCACACCAGCAAAGCAACAAAAGCTATTACTACTGCTGCTGCTGTTGCTGCTGGTTACATGAGTAATAGGCCCCAAACTTTTGAACTTTTGAAGGTGAGACACAAATTATTGTAAGCTGGAACCATGTTTTTGGGAAGGTTCTTACCACACAGCAACGTCTGTGGCTACAACAAAATTTTTATGCAATCCTAATGAGTATTCGGCCTCCTTTCTTTGCTGTCACTGCCATTCAGAAGTAACACCCACAGTAAAACATCTAACCTGCTGTTACTTGAGGTCTCCGAGAGAGGCTTAGGACAGATTCTTTAAAGCAAAGGAGCAATGACCATGAAAATTCTTTTCTACTCTATGCACAAGGCACGAAATTTTTAGGAAGGGGGCCAGTCGATGCAACTGGTACTTAATTTATCAAACTCAAAAGGATGAAAGGTAAAGTTGACCAAGGCAGAATTTGAACTTGGAACGTAAAGACAGATGAAATACCGCTAAGCATTTCGCCCAATGTGCTAATGTTTCTACCTGCTCACTGCCTTTATAACCATGAAAATTGTAATAAATATAACAGGCTTGTTGTTTATGATACCCAAATGCATTACAACTCGTTGTAAAAGGTTGAAAGAAAGGACAGAGAGAAAATATGTAAGTCAAGTAAAGAAAAACAGCAATAAATGCCAACAATATATAGCATACGGTCCCAATGTGGGCAGTACTACCCCTGAGGAGTGCTGTGAATGTCAAAGGATGAATTAAGCTTTAAGAGGTGGAGGGGGAGCAATGAGGTAAAATAATTAACATAGAAAATTTTGCTTATAGTAGTCATTATATTACACACGATAAAACTAGTAATGGTTATTAAAATAAAATGAGGCCTCATTAGGCACAGAGAACTCATTAATTTGCAATATATAAAGTAAATTTACAGCTTTTGTCTTCATTAATTTTTTATCATTTCACTGTTAAAAGCTTATAGAATCCATTTTTAGAGTAAAATTAATAAATTATCCATGTTAAGCTAGTTTAGTCATGATACTTCACTTGCCACTTAGATGGGCTCTAGGCATAACAGCTACTTAAAAGATGGCAGAGTGGGGGTGTTACAAAAAAAGAAAATGGTTAAGAACCAGCGATATATAGGCACAGAAGATAGAATGAAACACAAACAGACAAAAGTGAACAGTAAAAGAAACTATGAAGGGGTAAATCAGGAGTAGTGCTGGTGACTTGCATGGACCATGGAATTTTTGAAGAAGGCAGTTTTCTGACAGTTAACCATGGAAGTGTAGTTTATTCTAGGTTTCAATTTGCATGTGAAAAAAATGTTTTTAAAAGTCATGGATGCTGTGCTGTGTTCTTTTATTTTATAAGCATTTCCATGAGTGGAAAGGATGCTGAATTGAGAACGATGACCAAAGTTATAGTTAGGAAGATGATGAATAATCTTGAGGGCTTCTACCAATTCAGTCGCTAGATGTCAACACTTTAGTGCATCAAACAATCCTTTTTATAAAGATATTAATTCCTAACTTGGTCAAAAGGGAACAGAAATTTTGGGAATGGATTTACTCTAACTCAGCACTATTCTTAAGTATTTGTTCTTTTACTTTTATTTGTATTACTTATTTCAGTCATTAGACTGTGGCTATGCTGGGGCACCACCTTGAAGAATTTTAGTCAAATCAATCAACCCCAGTGCTTATTTCTTGAGCCTGGTACTTATTCTATCAGTCTCTTTTGCCAAACCACTAACTTAAGGGGATGTAAACATACCACACTGGTTGTCAAGCAGTGGGGAGTGGACAAACGCAGACACAAAGACACACACACATATGTATATATATACAAGAGTTAAGGAATGGAGTAGATAAGATCCAGGCTCGTTAACACTTGTATTCTTATTTGCACACCTGGCAACTGTGGTTGCCTACTGTGAAATATAAGAGACCTTTTTCACTTTATCATACTTTGATAGGGAAAAACTCCACAACCTTTCATCTCAATAAACCAGTACTGTCCCTGTAAGTTGTATTTTTTTATATTTATCATGGATTGCTTGAAGCTAACTTTCTTCCTACACCTTGCTCCCTGAGTCATATATTTATCTGTGTGTGTGAGTGTGCGTACATATATATATATATATATATATATATATATATATATATATATATATATTCATATGCAACAGGCTTCTTTCAGTTTCCATCTATCAAATCCACTCACAAAGCTTTAGTTGGCCTGAGGCTATAGTAGAAAACTCTTGCCCAAGGTGTCATTCAGTGGTACTGAATTCAGAATCATGTTATGTGGCTGGGAAGCAAACTTCTTACCACACAGCCACACCTACACCTATCCTGGACAGAATATTACTTTATTGCCCCTCAAGAATAAGAGGCAAAGTAGACACTAGAATGATTTGAACTTAGAATATACAGGAAAACAACATTATCCCTGGTGTTCTAGCAAGTCTAGTACCTCTAATATTTTCACTAAAATTATTATCAATTCTTCCCCTCACCACCACCACTACCACCATACTTCTACATTAATGTCTACAATAATAGACATCTTGGGTTGTTGTTTATTGCCTTAGCTGTAGCCTAACCTAATCAAACAATATATCACACATACAGGTGATATATTGGTGTGTATATGCGTGTATGTATGTCTACATACATTTGAATGTATACAAGTAACTTCTGCAGAGTATTGATGTTACAACAAGTAAATAGTTAAATAACATAAATGTACAAATGTACAAACACACACATATTTTATACATATACATCTACAGGTAACTTTATAAATGCATATATATATATATATATATATATATATATATATATCATATACACATATATACATATACATACATATATACATACATATATACATATATATATATATATATACATACATACATATATACATATATATATATATACATATATACATATATATATATATACAAACATACATATATATATATATATACATACATATATACATATACATACATATATATATATATATACATACATATATACATATACATACATATATACATATACATACATATATATATATATATACATACATATACATACATATATACATATATATATATATACATACATACATATACATATATACATACATACATATATACATATATATACACATACATATATACATATATATACACATACATATATACATATATATACACATACATATATACATATATATACATACATACATATATACATATATATACATACATACATATATACATATATATACATACATACATATATACATATATATACATACATACATACATATATGCATATATATACATACATACATATATACATATATATATATACATACATACATACATACATACATATATATACATATATATATATACATACACATACACACACACACATATAAATGTTTGTGTTTGTGTATTTATGCATATATACACTGCATACATAAATACCTACCTACATTGATATGACATAGACATCCTATATACACCCACAGAAGTAAAACTAAATTATGTGAAAGAGATTTTAGCAACATCACAAACATTCATGCAAATACACACACATACGCATATACAAACATGCATATGCACATATACACAGGCACACACACACATAAATACGAACACTTGCATAAAAGCACATATATGTTTATTCACACACTACACACACATACATATGCATATGCCTATACAGACACACTCATTTTGTATTTAAACAGTCGATGACAGCTAACAAATATGAGAATATAATAAAAGAAATCATTCTAAAAAAATAAAAATAAATGAAAGAAATAAAAAGAATAAGATAAAGAAATACAGCTGGGGAAGAAAAAAAAAAATTATCTTTTAAATGTTTCAAAACACATTATGTTGAGAAATTTGGAAATTGCTAAAAGAAGAAGATGAAGAAGGAAAAAAAAAAAATAGAAAGAGAGTAATGGAACAGAACAAAAAGTTAAAAAAAAAAAAGAAAAAAAAAATTTAAGCTGCAGAAATATTTATAACAGGAAAATTTAATAACTGTTTAATTATCAGAAAATAACAAATTAAAAAAAGGAGGAAAATCCACAATTATTAAGTCATTGAAAATTTTGTATGATTACATCTTGTGGCTGTCATTTAGAAACATAATTGGTCATAAAATAGCTTCTATCTCTGGTTATTATTGTTATTGTGTTTTAATATGGTGGGTGTTACTTATAGATAGTAATATCGATTTCATATTTAGGCACAAGTAGAGCAATGTTGAGGGAAGAGGGTAAGTTGATTACGTTGACCCCAGTACACAGCTGGTACTTATTTTATTGACCCCCCAAAAGGACAAAAGGTAAAGACGACCTCAGTAGAATTTGAACTCAAACGTGGAAATGGACAAAATGCCGCTAAGCATGATTCAACAAACCTATGATCAAAAGCATTCCAGCCATGATCATCCAGTCTGTTTTTTTAGTGTACCTTGGACTACATTTACCCAATGTATCTTTTCTCAAGATGTTAGGGTTGGATTAAGGTGACCAATTGGATTAAGGTGACAAGTTGGATTAAGGCAACCAGTTGGTAATGCTCTTACAGTGTTGAATAAAATGCCTTGTAGTGTGCAGTCTACCTCTTTAAACTCTGAGTTCAGATCCCACTGAAGGCAGCTTTACCTTGCATCCTTTCAGGATTGACAAATAAAAGTCCAATATGATTGTAGTAGTAGTGGTGGTGGTAGTGGTTGTAGTAGAAACAGTAGTGGTGGTGGTTGCAGTGGTGACTGTAGTAGTAGTAGTAGTGGTGGTTGTGGTGGTAGTAGTAGCAGGAGTAGTGGTGACGGTGGTTGTAGTGGTGGTTGTAGAGGTGGTGGTTGTAATAGTGGTGGTGATGGTTGTAATAGTGGTGGAGGTGGTGGTTGTAGTAGTAGTAGTAGTAGTAGTAGTAGTATCAATTGTAATAAGTAGCGGTGGTGGTAGTAGCAGTAGGACAGGGTTGTAGCCATCACCACCGCTGGCATCTTCCTCCTGCTCTTTCTAACCCACATTATAATTGTCATCACCAGCATTGCTGTTTCCATTATTATCTATAAGCATCATCCCTATTCAATTATCCTCATTTCCCCCGCTGACATCCTCAATCTTTCTTCTCCTCCCACCCACCCACCTAGCTATCATACCTAAGTTTCCCCCTAAGTTTCTCTTCGTTTCCAGCATCATCCTTCATTTCCTTCATCTAACCATCTTCATTTAAACAGTCTTCCATTATTAGCCTCACCTTACATCGCCAGAATCTTCTTCTCGTCGTTCTTCTTCTTCTTCATCATGTTTCCCTAACATCAATCACTCCATCTCACTGCCACTGCCACTATTAACCCCTCGCCCCCTCCTCCACTTTATCATCATCATGGTCAAAACCACTACCACCACCACCACCACTACCATCATTATAGTCAATCATCACCATCATCAACCACCACCACCATCAATGTCATCACCAACACCACCACCACCACCACCATCAATATCCACACCATCATCTTCCCCACCACCATCACCATCATTATCATTGCCACTAACACCACCACCACCGCGGTCTGGGGTCATTGCAACTGTTCTTCGGTACTGGTATTACATTGGTTTCAAGGGTAGACATAATCACCACCACCACCACCACCACCACCACCACGAGCGCCATCGCCGCCGCCGCCACCATCATCATCATAATTTTCTGCCACCTTTCATCAACAAACAGCATCACTAACAGCATCGTTAGTGCCAAGACCACCAGTACAGATACTAACACCCCTACGATTGCCAATACCTACCACCAATACACATGCTAACACCAATAGTTCCACTAATACTCATACTAACATCACAAGCACTTCCACCACCACCACTACCATCACCACCAATACTGCCACCACCACCACCACCACCACCACCAATACAAGCACTAGTACCCCTAGCATCATCACTGCCACCAACATCACAAGTACCAATACATCTAGCGCGACCATCACCAGTATCACTAGTACTGACTCTAACCACACCAGTACCAACACTACAATGCTAGTACCACTAATACCACTACCGCCAATATCATCACTAATGTTACCATATAAATGTACATCTCAGTCTAAGATGAAGTAGACTGAGGAGGAGGGGTGTTGTTGAAAATTCACGGTGACTGCCAAGGATATACAGACTGTGTTTCATGTATTATATCATAAAAGAGAGAAAGACAATAACATATGTTGAGAGAGAGAGAGAGGTAAGAAAGAGTGATGATGTAAGAGGGGAAGGGTGAAAAGAAAGAAAAGAAGTATCAAAGAGAATGAAAGAAAAGAAAGATGTTAGTAAAGAAAATAAAAACATTTTTCTAGAAATAAATGAATAGGAATATTTTTTTTTTTGAAAAAGCAAGGAAAAATAGTACAAAAATGTAATCATAGTCTTAAAAAAATGGATGAAAAATAATAAAAAAATTGTAAAGAAGAACCACAAATAGTTAATATATGCCCAGATAAAAATATAAGATGTCCATCAATATATCTTTACTATGAAGAACGTATCTAATATCTTTCTACCTTCATGTGTGTGTGTGTGTGTGTATTAACACTTGGGTACGTTATATGCTTAGACAAGAATGGATACACAAACACAAACTGGTAAACAAAATTATCTGGGTATTCAAGTGAAAGATAAACTGAACTTCCACCACTAACATAAATAATTGAACAGCAGTGTACAAGATACAGTCATCTTGAAAAACCAAATACACACGCACACACACGCAAAAGTATAAACTAGTCAATTCATGTTACAAGTAGTTTCAAAATCATTCAATGGCACATTAAGTATTGAGTGAATTTCCATGGGACCTGAAACTACTGCTAACATGAGGAGCTGAGTATTTCATGCTTGCAAAGGTGTAATATATATATATATATATATATATATATGTAAATTAACTCTATATTCATTCTATTGAGTATTTCACTCCTTATCATTTATAAACTTGCTTGATAATCTATATGCATGTCAAACACATTCACAAAAACACACACACGCACATATGTACACATAGCAAGAATGTTGGATACTCATTATAATGTTGAAAGTGAAATTTCTTCCGAAACAAATATAGACTAAAGAGAAAATCATTTTCACATTAGCCCTATTATTTTTGTTGTTAATTGACATGTTCGTTTAATACACATGCATACGAGGTTTCCACTATTGAGGAGTGGCAGAAATAGTCCAAAACCAGGACTGGTCTACTGGTCCTGTTGCTAGGAGATGATAGGGGTTTACTCCCCTGCTCACAATTTAATCGGATGCAGCGGTGCATCATTAGCCAGCTAGAGGAGATGTCCTCTTGGGGTTAAAAAATTCGCAGTTGAGTCCACTTGAATGGCCAGCCATGTTAAAGTGGCTATGAATTGAATATCACTTATACATATATATATATATATATATATACAGGGTGTCCTAAAAAATGTATTCACACTTTAGCAACTGATAATTCAACTGATGTTTTTTCTTTCCAGATTAAACCCATTGGAATTAATGATGATGTCAGACTAAGCTTTGAACAGAGGAAATTCACTCTGAAATGCTATTGGAAGTGTGAAAACGCAGTTGAAGTGCAAAGACAGTTTACGAAGGAGTTTCAAACAGATCCACGAATGTGACTTACTATCACTTAGAGGTAAATTTGAAGCCAATGGAACTGTTCAGAATGTCCACAAGAGGCATTCCAGAAGACTACAAACATCAACAACCTTAACAAAGCAAGAAGGAGTGCTGGAAATATATCACCAAAGTCCAAGAAAAACCTGTGCGGCAACCGAGTTATGAGGTAGGTATTTCAAAATCGTTTGTCCATCACATTTTGAAGTGTTGTCAAAGGAAAAGTTAAGTTCCAAGATTAATCCATGCTATTAATAATGATGATCCAGACCGAAGAGTGCAGTATTGTGAATCATACTTGGCATGAAGAGTAGAAGATGCACACTTTACAACAAATATTGTGTGGGGTGATGAGGCCACATTCAAATTAAATGGTTCAATTAACTGCCAGTTACACCTACTGGGGATCTGAGAATTTGCATGTTATGGTGGAACGCCATATTTTAATTTAAGAGGATTTACAATGTGGTATAGTTTATCATCAAGAGGATTTATTGGATTATTAATTGGAGCTTTAGAGAGAACTTTGAAGATGCAATTTATTTTCAGCAAGATGGGGTACCACCCACACTACCATCATGATGTTAGATCCTTGCTTGATGAGATCTTGCCAAAGAGATGGATTGGACGAATGTGTTTCATTAAATACCCTCCATGTTCACCAAACCTCATACACTAGACATTTTTTTTTGTGGGGGATACCTAAAAGACAATGTCTACGCTATGAAACCTGCAACATTCGATGATTTGAGAGCAGCCATTGAACAAGAATGCACACAAATACCAAACGAATTGTTTCATGATGTTTGCGATTCCAATGCTTTGCATTGTCAGCATTGCCTGGACCAGAACGGACACCAGTTTGAAAACAGTTGTTGACAAAACAATAAAACAATGTCTGTAGATTCTATTAAATTTTGTAAATGAAATATATTTCAATAAACATCTATTTTAGAATTATTTAAAATGTGTATACATTTTTGGGGACACCCTGTATATATAATCAGATTAAGCAACAGGATATCAAGTAGTGATGCAGTACGACTGTTTCAAGTGGCTCCATTTAATTGAACAATACAATCATTACATCAATTTAAATGCAGCGCCATCTTCAGCTGCACAAATAAATAAAGATGGCACTGCATTTAAATTGATATTCAATTAAATGGATCCCCTTGAAACAGTTGCACTGCATCATTACTTGATATCCTATTGCTTATTTTGATTGTATTCACGCTTCTTCGAGCTGTGCGGATAATACCAGACTGACTCGGTGCTTCAACTTAAGTACCTAATTCAACTGAATCTCAATTATTTCTTTAGGAATGTATGTATGTATGTATGTATGTATATATATATATTACGGTTACATGAACTTACAAGATAAAAGAAAGGCAACGCTGCTAGTTTCACACTAAGATGTGGCTTTGCAGTCTTCAGACAAGGTTGTTCTTAAATGCAATATAGGTCTGAGTATTTCAACTTAACAAAAGAAGCTCATGGAACCCTTTTGTTGTTATATGATTCAAACTATAATTGTGTTACTCCCAACACATGCATGACTTAATTCATATATATATATATATATATATATATATATATAGTATTGAAAATATTCTAAGCTAGTAAATGGACAAAAGAAAGTAAAAGCACATAACATCACTCCACAAAGCAGATACAAATAAACATATATGGGTCTACATACAAAGATTTCATGAGGCAAACTAATGGGAACAGGGATTTAAAAGGATACAAATATGTAAAAAAAATAAACAAGATGCTATTTGTCTATATACTGAGATACATCTCACTAAATAATAATGCACGTTTTAAATAAAAAAATCTGTAAAAAAAATTCAGGTGCCACACCAACAGCAACAACTATAAAACTGTATATAACATGCAAATAGTTGGGGGAAGCTTGAACATTCTTACAAGATGGCAAGGATGGATTGGAGACAGGAATAAGAACAAATCACTATAAAAGCATGCAATTCAATCAAACTAATTCTAATTTGATAATGCCCTTAACATATGCATATACCCATGAAGTTTGGCATTCTAGAATTTCCATTTATTTCAAAATAATGAAGAATCAATAGTGGACATTATGTTTCTGTGGTATTTATAAAGTTACACCAGTTTACAATTCATTTTCAAATCTTGCTAAGGCCAATTGTGTTTCTCTCCCTTCCATGGTCATGCCAGTTACATAACTGAGATCAACATAATTAACAACAAACTTTCTCAAAATATTTTAGAATACATGATTATGAATGTTAAGTTTTTGCTCCAAACGTATGAATTTTCTGTTCTGAGTTCAACTCCTACCAAGACTAACTTCATCTTCTATCCAACTTGAGATGGAGTGAGTCAATAAAACAGAAACAATCCCACAAAATTTCTGGCTTTGGGACTATATTAAAGATTCTTATAATAATTATCACTAAAGAAGGTGGTGAGTGGGCAGAATTGTTTGCCTGAGTTCAAATTCAGCTGAGGTTGACTTTGCTTTTCATCCTTTTGGGGTCGAAAAAAAACAAGTCCCAGTTGAGCACTGTAGTTGATGTTATCAACTAGTCGGCTCTTTGCAAAATTTAGGCCTTGTGCCTATTGTAGAAAAGATTACCATTATTATTAAAAATGGCAAGAACTGCCAGGACGATTAAGATAATTGTATTAAGTGCCTCATGGTATTTGTTCCAACACTATATGTTCTGAGTAAGGTAGATTTTGTCTTTTGTCCTTTTGGGGTTGATAAAACTAAAGTACCAGCCAAGTATAAGGGTTGATGGAATTAACTCAACTCCCACCTCTTAACATTGCTGACTTTGTGCCTAAATCATAAACTGCTGATGTTGTTGTTGTTGCTGGTATCATTATTATGAAAGGATAGTCAAAGGCTGGCAAAATCATTAGCATGCAGGACAAAATGCTTAGCTGTATTTCACCTGCCGCTACGTTCTGAGTTCAAACTTCACCGAGGTCAATTTTATCTTTCACCCTTTCGGAGTTGATAAAATAAGTACGATTTGAACACCGGGGTCGATGTAATCGACTCATCTCCTCCCCCCAAATTGTTGCCCTTGTGACAAACTTTGAAGCCATTATGAAAGTATAGTCAATTGGCCGGGGTAACTGAGTGTCAGACTCAGTAGTGTTCCATTTACCTCCCTCTATGTATTGCCTTTTCTCTTCCAATGTGGATAAAATACCAACCAAAGATGAATATTTCTATAGTTGAGAGTTGAGAGTTCTATGTTCCTTCCTGTTCTAAAAATTAGTGTCCATGAGCCTGTCTTAAACATCTTACAGGCACTAGCATAGCTAGGGTAGGAGGCAGTAGGGGTGGTCTGCCCCAGGCGGAACTTTTAAAGGGGCAGCACTTTTGGGTCTGCTGTAGACAATATGTAATTGTTGTGGTGTCCAGGGGTGGCAAATGGAAGGGCCACCCTGGGTGGAACACACTCTAGCTATGCTAGTGCTTACAGGCAGATAGATGGCAGTATCAGAAAAAGCACTTATACATTTTATGCTTTGCCATATAAAGTTACAGCAGTTTACAATTCATTTTCAAATCTTGCCAAGGCCAACTGTGTTACTCTCTCTTCCAGGATCATACCAGTCACATACTGATATCAACATAACAACAAACTTTCTCAAAATATGTTAGAATACATGATTATTATGAATGTTAAGTTTTTGCTCCAAATATATGAATGTTTATGTTTTGGGAAGAGAAAAATAATACAATATCAATATATTTTTGGGATATCATTTTCCAAGGTCGGCTGTACTTCTCTTCCTTCTGGAATCACACCAGTCATATACTGGGGTCAATTTAATTGACAACAAACTTTCTCAAAATATGTGTCATTTTGTCTATGACAGCGTTTGTTTTGGAAAGAGAAAAATAATACAGTATTTGTTTATTTTTAGCAAATTATCTATGTTTTCTCAAAGTTGACCTTTCATTAAAATATTCAGAACAATCATTCTCTACATCTGTCGCACAATTCTGGAAGTGTGGTCTGCAAATATTGTGGGGAACATTGTTAATGTTTCATCTGTATAACAAATTTAATAGCAAACTTTAACTAAAACTAAATTGTCTTTGGTGTTGTTCATATTATAAAAATAATTGCTTGAGGTCCACATCTTAAAAGCTCAGAAGGAGTTTATTGAACGTAGTCTATGAATGCAGAACTGAGTTGATCAATCAGTTAAAATTGACTTCATGGGTAAATGCTCTATGTTTTTAGGACATTTCAAATAAAAGTACAAAACTTCGAAACAAGTGAAAAGATAGGAAATATATATATCAAACCAAACAAGGTAAACTGTCTGCTTTAGTACTGCCAGGTAGAAACTTACCTGTAATTAAAAGAAGAAAGAAAATTGTGTTAGACATGATTAAAAGTAAGGAAAAAAACATACATTATTTGGGATCATCATCATCATCATTTTTATCATCATCATTGTTGTTGTTGTAATCAACATCATCGTCATCATCATTATTATTTTATTGCATCAGTGTGTGAAGTAAAGAAAGAAAAACAACATATTTTGTGTGATTAGCCTTAAAGGCTAATACAAAGAGAAAGAACATTTTCGAGTTAAAAATACAAGTTTAATTTTAAGAGAAATCATGAAACCAGACAAGCAATCATGTGACTATTTGCTGTTCACTGGTGGGGTGGGGTCTATATCAGAGGTTATGATATAGTGGAGTGATGTCTTTTCTTGTTTAAGTATATATATCATCGTTTAACGTCTGCTTCCCATGCTGGCATGGGTTGGACAGTTTGACTGGGGACTGGTGAGCCAGATGGCCGCACCAGGCTCCAATCTGATCTGGAACAGTTTCTACAGCTGGATGCCTGTATGTATATGTGTGTGTCTGTGTGCATATATATATATATATATATATATGTATGCATGCATATATATGTGTGTGTATATGTATATATATATATATATATATATATGGAAAGAGAGAGAGATAACGTAAGCATCGATGAAGACTATTAGTTAATCACCATCTGCAATGTAACGGAGTCAGTTATTTTTTCATTAAGGTGTAAAACACCTTTAATGAATTCCAAGATCTGACATCGGTGTGAAATTAAAGAAACACCTCCCCCTTCTTTCTCACCAATAGAAGAAAACCTTGGAAAAAATTTTACCGAAGAATAAAACAGAACTCAGGTAGATGTTCGCCTTCTACTTTACACTGATCAACATACAAAGACATACATATATATATGTATGTATGTATGTATGTATGTATATATATATATATATTTACACACACATACGTACATAATGATGATGCTGGTGGTGGTGGTAATCATGGAGTTACTGGTTTTGAAGGAAATGGTGATGAAGCTGATATGTTGTTAACGATGATGATGATGGTGGTGGTGGTGGTGCTGGTGATAATAATTGTGGCGATTGTAATAATCGCAGTGGCAGTGATGATGTGATGGTCATGATGATGTGATGGTCATGATGATGGTGTTGGTGAATAAGATGGGAAGGATGACGACGACAATGATAATGATGATGATGATGGTGACGATGCTGGCAGTAATGATGATGATAGTGATAGTGGTGGTGATGCTGATGATGATGGTGGCCGTGGAGGTGGTGGTGGTGGTGGTGCTGGGAAGAGTGATAACACTGATGGTCAGGCTGAATGATGATAGTGTCAGTGATGAGGAAGGTGAAGAAAATGCTGCAGCTGCTGCTGCTGCTGCTGATGATGATGATGATGATTAATAGGATAGAAGACCTGTTGTTGCTGCTGAGGATTATGATGATGATGATGATGATGGTGATGATGATATATGTGACAGTGACACATTTCCAAATTGATATCACAAAGGTGACAGCCGTGCAAGCTTCATTCAGTTAGAAGAAGAGTGAGCTGTAACTGCAACATGCCATGGTTTTATATATTTAGATTAAATTTGACATCATTCACACCAGTTGTGGCTCATCTAATCTAATTAATATAGATTGAGGTTATGTAATTAACTCCAATGTTAAAAGGGTCTCTAAAATATGCAAGAATGGAAACCTATCTAAGAATTTATATAATATTGATTTACTTTCGCACCTATACAAGACTGCATCATGCAAAGAATCCAGTGACTGATGAATTCTATAAACTCAGTGACATCCATGGAATGGTTTACCACTGAAGATTTTGTCTTCGTGTGGTACACCTGGGGCAAATGAACTTGGCACAGTGCCCTTTCCTCTCCAAGCTATATGTCTCTTATGAGGGGTTGAACTCAGAACTATAAGCTTGTGGGCCTCTTGTTAATTTTACAGTACTGCCACTACTTGTTGTTTGTTGGCACTCCGTCGCTTACGATGTCAAGGGTTCCAGTTGATCCGATCAACGGAACAGCCTGCTCGTGAAATTAACGTGCAAGTGGCTGAGCACTCCACAGACACGTGTATTTTTAACGTAGTTCTCGGGGATATTCAGCGTGACACAGTGTGACAAGGCTGACTCTTTGAATTACAAGCACAACAGAAACAGAAAGTAAGAGTGAGAGAAAGTTGTGGTGAAAGAATACAACAGGGTTCGCCATCATCCCCTGCTGGAGCCTCATGGAGCTTTAGGTGTTTTCACTCAATAAACACTCACAACGCCCGGTCTGGGAATCGAAACCGCGATCCTATGACCGCAAATCCGCTGCCCTAACCATTGCACCACCACTCTGCCACTACATACAGTGGTGAAATGTTCTTCCTATATAAACCTGTAACTGCTGTTGTTTAATCCAAGATCAGTCCTGATTGAATAGACCTATGAGCAAATGCATTTGAGCCTTGACCATTGTCCCTCTTTTTTTCAGACATAACGAGTCTAGGACCATGTTATTTAAGATAATAGTTAACTAACTACAGAAACCCTTAAATATTGCTATAATTATGGTGCCCTCTGTTTTCAATGCTTGTGAGGTTGACAAAAGATGTAATCAGATGAAACCTACTTTTCATGTTCTTTTAACAGGGCTGTATAAGGTCTCCCTTCATTTTACTAAGGAATCTTGCATACCATTATATAATATATGTTATGTCTTAACTCATGGAAATAGTACAAGAAACAAAAATTAAAAAATAACAAGACTTTATATCTGTTAAAAAATTACAGAGGACAAAATAAAACATTGCAAATTCTGGTGGTTATATGATTCATCCATCATTTGGATAATTCAACTCAGACTGTTATTGGTTATATGTGTTCCATTATATTAATTTCGTTCACGTGAATAATGGCCGGAAAATAACATGACTCACCTTCATGAAAATCGCTCACCCCTCTCCTCAAAGATGATTTGTTACAACAATTTGTGAAGGCACATGGCTCAGTGGTTAGAGCATCGAGCTTACGATGATGAGGTTGAGAGTTCGATTCCGGACTGGGCTGCATGTTGTGTTCTTGAGCAAGACATTTTATTTCATGTTGCTCCAGTTCACTCAGCTGTAGAAATGAGTTGCAACATCATTGGTGCCAAGCTGTATCAGCCCCTTTGTCTTTCCCTTGGATAACATCGGTGGTGTGGAGAGAGGAGGCTGGTATGTATGGGCGACTACTGGTCTTCCATAAACAGCCTTGCCTGAACTCGTGCCTGGAAGGGTAACCCTGTAGGTGCGATATCATGGTCATTGATGACCAAAGGGGTCACCCTCTACACCAATTTATAGAAAGAGGGCAGGCTCCAGAGCACATTCAGATTTGTTGTTTGAGAATGTACTACATGTAACATGATTGGATCTTTAATCAAAATCCTGCACAATACTCAACAAATCAAAGCACGGGACTCAAACAATGTTCAAAACTCACATGATAGGTAAAGCGACTAATCATTACAGATTAACGTGTTGAGCCTATAAAAGGCTGATCATCTTCAATATGCCATAATTGAAATTGGCCTCGCAACATTCTAATTAGAGATGAGATCCTTAATCTAATTGAAAATTTATTGACTATAAAACCACCTAATGAAGCCTATTAAATGATAATCAACATATTCATACTGAATATGTGTCCAGGACTTTTATATATTGTGAGTGAACAGCATAAGTCTTTTTCTTCTGAGGGATTTTATCACAGACAAGCAAACATGGCTATGTGGTAAGAAGTTTGCTTCCCAACCTAATGGTTCTGGGTTCAGTGCTACAGTATGGCACACTATAGTCATGAGCTGGCCAAAGCCTGTCAGTAGATTTAGTAGACAGAAATTGAAAGAAGCCCATCAAATGTCTGTGTGTGTGTGTGTGTGTGTGTGTGAATGTTTGTGTGTGTGTATAAGAATGTATGTGTGTGTTTGGCTGAACAAGAACAAAATGAATGAAAGCCTTACTGCAATAACTCAACACCAATATCTAACACAAGTTTGTTAAGAAAAAGCATTGATTACCGACTTGGGAATCAAAGTTGTGTGTTACAAGTTTCCAAATTAATCCTTGAAACTCATCAGAAGTCAGTTATCAATTTGTTTAAAGTCTTATAAATACAGACTTAGATGTATACTTCTCAGTATGCATGCATGCATGTGTGTATTTACGAGTGTACATATAACATGCATGTATATTTTAGTCATCATCATTGTCATCGTAGTCGTCCTTGTCATCACCACCATCATCATCGTCATCGTTGACATGGTGAAGTCATGTGAAGAGTTGCTAATTTGTTGTTTGAGAATGTACTACATGTAACATGATTGGATCTTTAATCAAAATCCTGCACAATACTCAACAAATCAAAGCACGGGACTCAAACAATGTTCAAAACTCACATGATAGGTAAAGCGACTAATCATTACAGATTAACGTGTTGAGCCTATAAAAGGCTGATCATCTTCAATATGCCATAATTGAAATTGGCCTCGCAACATTCTAATTAGAGATGAGATCCTTAATCTAATTGAAAATTTATTGACTATAAAACCACCTAATGAAGCCTATTAAATGATAATCAACATATTCATACTGAATATGTGTCCAGGACTTTTATATATTGTGAGTGAACAGCATAAGTCTTTTTCTTCTGAGGGATTTTATCACAGACAAGCAAACATGGCTATGTGGTAAGAAGTTTGCTTCCCAACCTAATGGTTCTGGGTTCAGTGCTACAGTATGGCACACTATAGTCATGAGCTGGCCAAAGCCTGTCAGTAGATTTAGTAGACAGAAATTGAAAGAAGCCCATCAAATGTCTGTGTGTGTGTGTGTGTGTGTGTGTGAATGTTTGTGTGTGTGTATAAGAATGTATGTGTGTGTTTGGCTGAACAAGAACAAAATGAATGAAAGCCTTACTGCAATAACTCAACACCAATATCTAACACAAGTTTGTTAAGAAAAAGCATTGATTACCGACTTGGGAATCAAAGTTGTGTGTTACAAGTTTCCAAATTAATCCTTGAAACTCATCAGAAGTCAGTTATCAATTTGTTTAAAGTCTTATAAATACAGACTTAGATGTATACTTCTCAGTATGCATGCATGCATGTGTGTATTTACGAGTGTACATATAACATGCATGTATATTTTAGTCATCATCATTGTCATCGTAGTCGTCCTTGTCATCACCACCATCATCATCGTCATCGTTGACATGGTGAAGTCATGTGAAGAGTTGCTAATTTGTTCTGTGCTTACAATATTTGGAGCATTGAACCATACTTAACTTAGACAGCCTATTAACAGCTAAGTGGACTGCACCATTTGTGGATAAGAGAACAGAGTAGGAAAGTGGTGTCATTGAGATATCACCTACTGATAGTTCATCTCAACCTGTTATCTTGGTCATCTCTGATTCTCTTACAAGTCTATTATTCACTAAAATACTATTGACTCAGTGATGGTTTATAATACAGACTTTTAAGTCATCAGAAGTTAGTCAAGCATAGCTATGTGAGTAAAACACACGAATATCTCAAATACTAGATATAGGAGTCATATCACAAAATAAACGATATTACTGGAAATATCTTGTTTTGTTTTATCAAACACTTCAATGGTGAACTGTTTCAGGTTGTTCCAACAAGCCTGCTTTTCTGTTGCCTCATGACTTGCTCAACGTGTTGGTCAATTCTTTCTTATCAAACTCTGTACCATCTTTATAATAAGGACCACGGGTCTGAAAAATAAATCTGTGGGACAACAAGTCTTATAATGAAAAGTAATTTGGCTTCATTTTGAAACAGTAATCAAAGGCTGTGTTCCAGCAGTGTGTTCTGAGTTACACGTTTCTTCAATGCCTGTTGACCAACACTGACTGCATCAAGGGAGAGAACTGCAGTGAATACAATTGTAAGTGTTAACAAGTAAAACCAACAAGAGCTGCAACACTTGGTGATGATGATGATGAAGATGTTGGTAGTGGTGGCGGTGGTGGCAAAGATTGCAATATATGACGTTATATTGACATGGTTCACTGCCAATGTCTAGCTAGCTGATGTAAGGTATTTTCATTAACATTAACAACAGCTTAGCATGTTTAACATTGCAGCACACCTGAACATGTGCACATGCAGAACACATGAACTGGTGAGCACACAGAGATACACACTCTTGCTCACACGCACACACCCTGCTGTTTACAAATTTAATGAAGGAACAACTAATCTTGTATTTTACTCTCTGCTTTTGTTTTGTTTGTTTCTTTATTTTTACTTTTAGTTGGAGAGAACTTTACAAGTGGAGAGGAAATGACACCAAATAAAGCAAATACTTGGTGAAATAAAATAAAATTGTAAACAAAATTACAAAAACACCCCAAAATCTTTGTAAATAAACTCTTAAAATAACGGTATTTTTTCCACACTTATTCCTGTGAATAACTTGTTTAACAGGAATGCCTTAAAGTACTCATTGATTTTTATTTGGTACAGAGCCAGAATTTTGTGATAGGAAAATGCCAATACATTGGTCTAGGATTATAAGGGAGTATAACAAAGGATGAATTTGATCCAATCAGGGTTTGGACTGAAAACGAAAAGGAAGAAATCTAAATACTGTTAAGCAATTACTTCACAACATTATTATGTATATGGTTGTTGTTGTTGGCACTCCGTCACTTATGACGTTGAGGGTTCCAGTTGATCCGATCAACGGAACAGCCTGCTTGTGAAATTAACGTGCAAGTGGCTAGGCACTCCACAGACACGTGTAACCTTAACGTAGTTCTCGGGGGAGATTCAGCATGACACAGTGTGACAAGGCTTACCCTTTGAATTACAAGCACAACAGAAACAGGAAGTAAGAGTGAGAGAAAGTTGTGGTGAAAGAGTACAACAGCGTTCGCCACCATCCCCTGCCAAAGCCTCGTGGAGCTTTAGGTGTTTTCGCTCAATAAACACTCGCAATGCCCGGTCTGGGAATCGAAACCGCGATCCTATGACTGTGAGTCTGCTGCCCTAACCACTGGGCCATTGCGCCTCCACTATATATATGGTATAAACATAAGAACTGTAATAATAAAATTTTTATTGATCAGTCTTTAAGTGATGGATTGCCTACACTTGATGCATCGGGTGATGTGATATGCCTGAGAAGACCTGATGAGTCAAGTAAAACCAAAATCGTAGCTGTGATCAGTGTCCCCTCATTGGCTCCTATTCTGGTGGCACGTAAAATGCATCATCCAAACGTGCTCAATGCCAGTGTCCCCTGACTGGCTCCTGAGCTGGTGGTATGTAAAAGGCACCGTCTGAATGTGGTTGATGCCAGGCCTGCCTGACTGGCTCCCATGCTGGTAACTCATAAAAAGCACCATCCAAACGTAGCCGATGCCAGTACCCCATGACTGGCTCCTGTGCTGGCGGCATGTAAAAAGCACCTACTATGCTCTTGGAGTGGTTGACATTAGAGAGGGCATCCAGCTGTAGAAACATTACCAGATCAGATTGGAGCCTGGTGCAGCTGCTGGCTCTCCAGACCTCAGTAAAACTGTCTAACCCATGCCAGCATGGAAAACGGACTTTAAATGATGATGATGATGTTACAATGTCAGATGACGTAACTTGCATAATATATTCTGCCTCTTTCTATTCTGAGTTCAAATCTTGCCAAGTCCAACTTTGCTTTTATCCTTATGGCATTGATAAAATAAGGTACCAATCTAGAGTAGTGGTTTGGCAGAATTATGAGAACAAATGCCCAGTGGTACTTGTTCCAGCTCTTTACATTCTGAGCTAACCTATGATGATGCAGAAACCAAAATACAGGTTTGGCCAAAAGTCACCCGACAGTAAATCAAAAATCTCATAAACACTTGATATTCAATTTTTGTTTATTCATTCCAGTTATGAAAATTTAATTGAATACTGTAAATTAAAATCACCGTTTGTTTTCTTATTTTTTCAACATTTGTCTATTTATTAACGAAGTCTCATATAAAATAATTTTTTGTTTTAATCTTGGAATTGAATAGGTTTTGATTTGCTGTCAGGTGACTTTTGGCCAGCCTTGTATACTGAGCTTTGCTTTTCTGTCAAGGCAACATCATTGGCACTGAGGGGTATGATTTACGCTTCAAGGGTAACTACTTGACTTCTATAAAGAATTCTGGTCTACACTTCTGTATCAGATGCAGATACATGGTCCATTCTAACTAACAGGGATCTCAACCAAGGTATATTTTCAAATGATCCTTTGAAAATAAAAGTAACCCCCACATCTAGATTTGAAACTGAAACTCAATTTTCAACTGAGTGTACTATACTCTAAATATCTACTCTAAAGGGCATTGACCTTTCCATAATTGAGTTAAATAAACAATTTTATCTGCTCACCATTATTGATATTCAATTTTGTATTAGTAGCTTGAAATATATGATAGTTATGTAAATTATACTTGTCTAAAATAATAAAATATTGTATCTTCACTCAATATTTTGATAAAATCACCCACTCAATGAAGTATATGAAATACAGTATGAATAAATTATCATTTATCATGAAATTATAAATAGCAGATATGTCATCCACGGGAAAGATTGCCTGAGGATAAATATAGACATTGCTTCTGTTATTGAATACAGACATATAAGCAGTTAGCGGAATATTCCCATTAAAATTTCTACCAAATGCAAACATGACAGATTTGAAATAGTTGTTTGGGACAGGAAGCAATAATCATGTACAGTGTTAGAGGTTATTTGCTCTGCAGATACTCTCTCTCTTTTACTCTTTTACCCATTTCAGTCATTTGACTGCAGCCATGCTGGAGCACTGCCTTTTGTCGAGCAAATTGACCCTAGGATTTATTCTTTGTAAGCCTAGTACTTATTTTATCGGTTTCTTTTGCTGAACCGCTAAGTTACGGGGACGTAAACACACCAGCACCGGTTGTCAAGCGATGTTGGGGGGACAAACACAGACACACAAACATATACATATATACCCTTCTCTCTTTCTCAAAGAGCTAGGGTCCAAAACATTGCATTATTCATGTCTCACTAACAATTTAACTCATAGAAATGTACCACTAAATTGTTAGTGAGACATGAATAATGCAATGTTTTGGACCCTAGCTCTTTGAGAGAGAGAGAGAGAGAGAGAAGGGTGTTGTCAATTGAGTGTAAGCTAGTTAGTGATGTATTCTGTATCAGGATAAAGAAAATAACTTGCATTTCCTGACAAAACCATTTTCATTTAATACTCTATGGTCAAAGTAGCAACAGCACAATTTCTTTCTTTCATTCTTTCTTTCTTTCTTTCTTACACTTTTCTTCAATCGCAGACAAAGAGAAAAATGCCAAAATGTTCAATTCTTCACTTATCATAACAATTAAACCTAATTTCTTCCAGAAGTTGAGGAATTAAAACCAGAACTCTGTTTGATGGGGGTCTTAACCTCAACTTCATGCTATTTGATTCCCTTCACTCTAAGAGACATTGGCTACTTAAGACTTGGCATATAAAAGGTCTATATTTTCAAAAGCCACATTATGATGTAACAAACATGTTCCTTCCAAGCATATTAGCAGCATAAATGAAGGGATAACTGAAATGGAAAATGATATTTCATCAACAACTTGCCAGGAGGTAAATTCTACAACTATCTCTATGGTATTCACAAGTGAGGAATCCTATACTTTATCATTTCACATGCTAGAAATAGAACCTCAATCCCTTTAAAAGGAAACCCTACCATCTTAAAAAAAAGAAAGAAAGGACATAAGCAATGTATTCTTAGATACATAAAGCCCAATAGAGGAACAATGTTTAGAATGCCATTTGCTTAAAGATTTATTCTCTCTGAGCTGAGCTAGAACCAAACAACAATAATTTTTAGATGAATAAAGAAGTAAAATAATAGTTATAAAATGATATAAAAAACACCTATTTTGTTATTCATCATTTTTTCATAATGTCACTCATATTGGACAAAAACCAAATAAAAGTTCAATATTTGTGTCATATGACAAAAACTGAGATGTCAAATATATCAAAATAATGGTCAAAAATTAATGTGTCATGAAATATCTGTTTGATATATATATATATATATATATATATATATATATATATATATGTATGTGTGTATATATGTGTATATATGCATATATATGTTTGTGTATAGATAAATAGATACTGATACATATATATACGTATATATACACATATATACATGTATACATATATGTGTATACACACACACACATATACATACATTCATATAAATATATACATACGTTCATTTAAATATATACATACTTCTATATACAGATATATATGTATATGTGTGTGTATATATATATATATATATATATACATGCATACACACACATGTACACACACATACACACAGACACGTTCGTATAAGTATGCGTACACATGTGTATTTGCTTATGATTGCATATGATATGCGTGTATATGAAGTTGTCTGTTTATATTTGGTAAACTGTTTACAAACGAAACCAAACCAGCTGACTAAATCGTTCTTTTATACTCAAATGAAGGATACACAAATGGGTCAATCAATAAATGTCCTACCAGAGAAATAAATATGTTTCTTCTTTACTGCTTTGTGTATATCTTTGTCTGTGTGTCCCCACGTGTGTCATGTCATTTAACTTTCAGTTATTCTTTTATTCCTTTTCTTCCTTCAGTCATTTGACTGTGGCCATGCTGGAGCACTGCCTTTACAACCTCCATATTATCTCATCTTTTAGCGCCCCCCCCCGTCTGTTTTCTATTATCTATCTATTTCTTCCATGTAAACATCACTCGAAGTTTTGTCCTAAATTCATGCTTATTTATTTTTTCTTTACTTTTTTCAAGTTATTGCTCCTGTAACCCTAAACCCAAACCTGTCTAAATTTTGTCTCTCTTCCCCTTAAAAATTACGATTTAATTCTCATTCAATTATGTTACCAATTTAAGCATTTAAACTCACGATTTTAAATTGAGAATATCTGAAATAAACTTGACTGCTCTCACAAAAGGGAATACTAAAAATGAACCTGACTACTCTCAAAAATTAAGTAAAAAAAAACTGGAAAAATAATCCAGAATCCTTGTCCAGTACCCGATTGATCCCAAAATCTAATACGTTTATGCCAGTCACAAGGCCAAACATCCCTGAATGTTTCATTCAAATCCATCCAGTGGTTCTTGAGATATCTTGTCCAAGGACACAACAAACAAACGCAACTGAAAACAATACCTCTGCCTTCACAAAGGCAGAGATAATAATAATAATGATAATAATAATAATAATAATAATAATAATAATAATAATCATATCATTGTCATCGTTATCATTTTTGTATATCTGTCTGTTAAGTTTTCGTCTAGTTTTCTGTTAGCTCTTCTTTCATCTAACTTTTTCTCTTAGTGTCACTTCTGTTCAGCCCTTGATATATAAATTAACTTTATTATTTTAAAGGAAGTTTAAGAGTAACAGTGGAAAATTTACTGAGTGCAGAGAGACCCAACAGAGAAAGTCAAGTTAAATTTATTATAAAACTTGTATTCAACCAGCTGAATAAATTACTAGGTGAAATTTTAAATCCCAGTCAATACTAAGTTTGCAGTGTGTGTGAACAATACCCATTGAATAAATTTCAATTATAGACCAGCCAACCACTTCTGCCATTACATATACACACCATTAACGACAGGATCCCTATATGATGTGTAAAAAAGTACTGTATCCTCTGCATTTCACGACATTATAGACCTAATCATCAACTCCCAGTTATTCATCTGACCCCTTTGAGACCAGGATTTGATTACCAGCCATAGAGACCCTAATCACCTAAAGATTTTGGTGCCCCTATATATATGTAATTAAAAATATAAATTATCATAAACCATAAAATGAATTTTTATTTTTCATAATGAAAAAAAAAAAGCTAATGGTAAGATGGAAAATAATGCTCATTTTTGTTTACTTCTACTTTACTTACATTTTAAGTTTTCAAATGCTTTTTTTAATTGCAAAGTCTTTGATCACTTCCTCACTTCTAAATTATGTTTCTGATCATATAAACCACTTTGAATTCCATTTTAGCGAGTTTAAAGAGATTTCTTTTGTGCTGTAAACCATTTACCATTTCTGTGGTGCACACCTTCCTTTGTTGCCCAAAATATGTGCTTTATTTTGCTTAATGGTTAATCCAGTGTTGCATTAGATATCCCTCACTGTCCATGAATATCCTGTTTACCTCTCATTGCTGCATGCTCCAATCATTATCATCTCAATAAAAATGACCAGTGGAGAATGGATAATTCAATGTGTTGTGTTTTATACTTTAGTGTATCTTGTAAGTAAGTCTATCCATTCATGTTCAGTATAGTAAATAAATATTATAACAATGGACTTTGTGAGGTGGAACTGGTAGCAAGTTTGACCAGTGCAGTAGATATATCTCTTTTGTTTCTCATCATTGTGCTTGGTGCTATTCTTACATCATATATATATATATATATATATATATATATATATATATATATATTATTAAGAGCATTTATATTAAAATCTGAGCCATTAATTCATGGTACATAGATGTGTGTGTGTATGTGCACATGCATATATGTATAGATGCAGTGCAGATGGATGAAACATTTTTGTGTGTATATGTGTATGTAAATGTATGTTTGTGTATATATGTATATGTGGATGGTTGCTTGAGTGACTATATGTGTGTGTAAGTTATGCATGTGTGTATTTGAGCGTATGTGTTTGGTTGAACAAGAACAAAATGAATGAAAGCCTGGTTGCAATAACTCAACGCCAATATATTTCTATATAATTGCTAAAAAAATATTGATTACTGACTTTGGGAGTCAAAGTTGTGTGTTACAAGTTTTCAAATTGATCCTTGAAACTCATCAGACAAAACACTGGTATCCAAGTCAGTTATCAAATTGTTTAAAGTCTTATAAATACAGACTTAGATGTATACTTCTCAGTATGTATGCATGCATGTGTGTGTTTATATGCATACATATAATGTTCATGTATATTTTAAACACCATCATCATCATCAATGTTGTAATCATCATTGTCATCATCTCCATCTTCATCAGAATGAAGGCACATGGCTTCATGGTTAGGGTATTCAGCTCACAGCTGTGAGTTCAATTCCTGGTAGTGTATTGTGTTCTTGAGCAAGACACTTTATTTTACGTTGCTCCACTCCACTCAGCTGGCAAAAGAGAGTTGTACCTCTATTTCAAAGGGCCAGCCTTGTTACATTCTGTGTCACACTGAATCTTCTTGACAACTACATTAAGTGTATGCATGACTGTGGAGTACTCAACCAGTTGCATGTTAATTTCATGAGTAGTTTGTTCTGTTGATTGGAACATCTAGAACACTCATCATCATAACCGATGGAGTGCCAGCTTCATCATCATCAACAACATCATTGTTTTATATCCACTTTCCCATGCTTGCATAAGTCAGAGGCAAATTTTGTATGATCAGGTGACCTTCCTGTTGCCAATCCTCATCTGTTTCCAAGTAAGATGATATTTCCCTTATTCTTTGTAAGTCTAGTACTTATTCTAACAGTCTCTTTTGCCAAACCGCTAAGTTACGGGGATGTAAACACACCAACATCGGTTGTCAAGCGATGGTGGGGGACAAACACATACACACACACATATGATGGGCTTCTTTCAGTTTCCATCTACCTAATCCACTCATAACGCTTTGGTCAACCCGAGGCTATAGTAGAAGACACTTGTCGAAGGTGCCACGCAGTGGGACTGAACATGAAACCATGTGGTTGGTAAGTAAGCTACTTACCACACAGCCACTCTTGTGTCCTTCATTCTACATGTTTTTATGATATCCATGACGAAAGCCTTCTCTGCTTCCTGCAGCAATTTCCAAGTTATTGCTCTGATATTCATTACCTAATCCAATTCAAGTTAACGGTTATACATCCTTGTAAATAGCTGCACACTCACTCACACATAATGCACACACATACACTATATTCTGATATTCTCTCTAGCCAGTTATTTATTATGATTAACATTAAAAAAATCTTTAGCCTTAGATACGGCAAGAGTTTTATTACACGATGTTTGGCAGTGATTTATTTTTCTTAACAGGGGAAACTGTCTTGCAAGGAAAGAACATTTTCAAATACTAAAATACTATGTATATCCGTGGAGAGAGGGCGCGGGCGGGGTGTGTGGAAATTCTTTACTATGAATTCTTCAGTCAACAACAGAAACACTGGAAGAACAGTTGTCAGAAGAAATAAGATATGACAGAGTTGAGAAGAAATTGATGCAGTCTGTGTGGCTAGTTGGTAAAATTCATAAAATTTTGTAAAATAAAATGCAGAAGAACCCATAAAAACAACAACACATCCCAACGGTATAACAATAAAAATTCAGTATCATTGATTATTATTATTAATTATTATTATTATTATTATTATTATTAGTAGTAGTAGTAGTAGTACTTTCTGGTTGAAATTTTTTTCATATCTTTTGCTATACTTTTATTGTTGTTATTGATTTCCTTTTGATCGATGTAAACTCCCCTTTTTGTGTATTGTATTTTATCCTTTGACACTGTCCTCAATGTTCTGGGCCCTCATGGTCAAAAAGAGAAATTGCCATCACCATCATAACAGCATCATTATTATATGAGTCAAAGGTGGCGAGGTGGCAAAACCGCTAGCACGCTGGGCGAAATGCTTAGCGGTATTTCGTCTGTCTTTACATTCTGAATTCAAATTCTGCCGAGGTTGACTATGCCTCTCATACTTTCGGGGTTGATAGATTAAGTACCAGTTGCATACTGGGGTGGATCTAATCAACTGGCCCCCTCTCCCAAAATTTCAGGTCTTGTGCCTAGAGTAGAAAAGATTCTAGAACTCAGTGAGCTGGCAGAATTGTTAGCATGCTGAGCAAATACGCTTAGTGGCATTTTGTCTGTCTTCACATTCTGAGTTCAATTCTGTGTCAATGAAATAAGCACCAGTTAAGGGTCAATGAAATAAGCAAGAAAAACAGGTGAGCGAGAAAAGCAAAGAGAAAAAGCACAGCATGTCGTGGACACGACACACTTGCATTTGCGCAGCTCTGAAGCATCAGTTTTCTCTCTTTCTCTTTCTTTCTCTACCCCCTCTCTGGAATGCTGTCCCCCAATAGGGCAGTGTGTGCATATGTGTCTGTATGTGTGTGCTTCAGCAGAACATACACCAAACTTTCAATGATACAAAGAAGATTAACATGGCTCTTGCACAAGGACAATAAGCAAATACACACTGGGGTCGATGTGATTGACTTAATCCCTTCGTCTGGCCTTGTTTGTTCCCTCTATGTTTAGCCCCTTGTGGGCAATAAAGAAATAAAAAGTTTGTTTCCCAACCACAGGGTTCTCAGTTCAGTTCCACTGCATGGCATATATAAGGCAAATGTCATCTGTTATAGACAAGGTCCATTCAAAGACTTAAAAGAAGCCTGTTGAATAATATGTGTGTGTGTGTGTGTGTGCATGCATGTGTATGTATGTACGTATATGTGTGTAGTGGTACATGTGAGTCTTTGTGTTTGTCCCCCAGTGCAGTTTGACAATTGGAGTTCATTTGTTTAAGTTCCTGTAACTTGGTAGTTTGGCAAAAGTGACTGATAAAATAAATATCGGGCTTAAAGAAATTAAGTACAATCTATTGGGTTGGTGCATAATTTTCTGGCTTTTTTCAACAAA
>NC_142945.1:45246302-45273802 GCF_046866305.1 Octopus bimaculoides | reverse complement strand
TAGGTAGAGAGAAACTGAAAGAAGCCCATTGTATATATATATATATATATATATGTGTGTGTGTGTGTGTGTGTATGTATGTATATCTAAATACATATATATATATATATATATATATATATATATATATATAGGGGAGAATATACGAAAAAACAACAACAGACGAGGACAGGTGGTGTAAATAACAAAAGGATGTATTAGTATGACGCTCGGGAATATGGAAAGTCTTTGACGTTTCGAGCTACGCTCTTCAACAGAAAGAATACGGAGACAAGGAGAAAAACACGGAGAAAAAAAAATTGAATAGTGTCCAGTCAACGATCAATCATAATAATGGCTGATCATAACAATGGCTGACCGGAAGTTAGAAATTCTTTTTTCAGGAGAGCTAAGAAAAGGGGGAGATAACAAATGGTGATCGAAGAACGAGGGGCTGTGTGTGGGAGATCGAATGCTGGTGATCTTGATGTATGTAGTGTGAAAATGGGGAAGGGAGAAAGCAGTTGGTCAGTTGTAGTGTGTGCTTGGTGTGATGCGAGGGTATTGGTGTGGTGTGATGTGAGGGTGTTGGGAGGTGGGGAAGGCATGGGTGGAGTGTGGGTTAGGCTGAGGGTGGGGTAGAGGTAGGGTCTGTGGGTAGGGTGGGGTATGTGGGTAGGGGGTGGGTGGTGGGTGTAAGGAATTGGATGGGGTGGAGTGGGAAGGTAGAGTAGGAGTGTGTTGGGGTGTGGTGATGAGCTTATGAGGGGGTGTTGACGATGAAGGGGGAAGGGGAAGGTGGATGTAAGAGAGGGGGAAGATGGGTATGGGAGGGGAGAGAAAGAGAGGAGAGAGGGTGAGTATAAGAGAGGGAAGGTGGATTGAGAGAGGGGGAAGGTGGGTTTGGGGGGAGAGAGGGGGGAAGGTGGGTATGGGGGGAGAAAGAGAGGAAGAGAAAGAGAGTGAGAGAGAAGAGAGTGAGAGAGAAGAGAGTGAGAGAGAAGAGAGTGAGAGAGAAGAGAGTGAGAGAGAAGAGAGTGAGAGAGAAGAGAGTGAGAGAGAAGAGAGTGAGAGAGAGGGAAGAGGGGTATGGGGGAGAGAAAGAGAGAGAGATAAAGAGAGTGAGAGAGGGAAAGAGAGAAGAGAGTGAGAGAGTATGGGTGAGAGAGTATGGGTGAGAGAGTAAGAGAGTAAGAATGTAGAGAGAGAGAGTGAGAGAGAGGGAAAGAGAGAAGAGAGTGAGAGAGTAAAGGTGAGAGAGTAAGAGAGTAAGAGTGTAGAGAGTAAAAGTGAGAGAGGGGGGAGTACGAGAGAAGGGTGGTAGGAGGGAGGGCGGGGGAGAGAGACAGGAGGAGGGGGTTAGATGAAGAGTGGAGGGGAGGTGAGCCCATGTGGAGCAAAGGAGCGGAATATATATATATATATATATATATATATATATATATATATATATAATGTATGTGTGCATGTGTGCTTGTGTCTATGCTCATTTCCCACCACTGCTTGACATCCAGTATTGGTTTTGTTTATGTCCTCATAACTTAGCAGTTCTGCAAAAGGTACCGATAAAATAAGTAGCACGCTTTGCAACAATAAAAGAAAAAAATATTGTGCTTTATTCATTTGGATAAAAGTTCTTGAAGGCAGTGATCCAGCATGGCCACAGTCTTTTCACTAAAACAGATGAAAGACAAAAGATTTATTAATGTATGATGTGTTACATCATAACATGGCAACATGGAATATTCCTTCCTGGTATTCAATTTTTTAAGGATCTAGAATATTCTTTTCTACTCTAGGCACAAGGCTTGAAATTTGTGGGGGCAGGGACTCAGTCGAGTAGATCGATCCCAGTATGCAAATGGTACTTAATTTATCGACCCTGAAAGGATGAAAGGCAAAGTCAACCTCGGCAGAATTTGAACTCAGAACATAAAGACAGACAAAATATTGCTAAGCATTTGGCTCAGCATGCTAACAAGAAACTAGAATATTCTTTGCTACTCTAGGCACAAGCCCTGAAATTTTTGGAGAGGGGGCCAGTTGATTAGATTGACTCCAGTACACAACTAGCACTTAATTCATTGACCCTGAAAGGATGAAAGGTAAAGTCGACATGGGTGGAAATTGAACTCAGAACATAAAGACAGATGAAACACTGCTAAGTATTTCGCCTGCCGTGCTAACAAGATTCTAGAATATTACGAACCAGACCTATCACTACTAGTGGCTGAAAGAATACAATATTTTGCCATTAATTCCTTAAACTGATATTGGGGATTCATGATATGGGATTCTGACATAGAACTTCTGAATAATTCTCCAAATTATTTACTTTTCTCCTTGAATTATTACAGATTATAGATAACAAAAACTGCAGCTAACACGTGAATTTGGAATATGTTGATATTTTGACATTATATCTATTTTTGCATCACCAAGGACATTGTTAATGCAACAGAAACCTGAAGAGCGTGATCCAATTACATTCGTATGCATGTATGTATACATATGTAGTAGGTATCTCTGTATGTATGTAGTACGTGTATGTATGTGTGTATGCATGTATGTGTATATATATATATATATATATATATATATATATATATATATGTATATATATATATATATATATGTATATATATATATATATATATGTATATATATATATATATATATATATATATATATATATATATATATAGACATGCGTGTATGTAATATGCATATATCTGTGTATGTGTTTAGATATGTGTGTGCATTTGCATGTACGCATGAATGTGTGTATATGCATGTCTATGAGTCTGACTGGTATGTATATTTGAAATATGATGAACTTATTGTATACAACACTCAAGTTCATACCAATATACACACACACAAACACATGCATATATACATTTATGCATACTTGTGGATGTGTGCATTATGCATGCATGCGTTTTCCTCGTCTTTATCAGCATCATTGATTTAACATTCACTTTGTTAGGGAGGCATGGTTCCGATGAAATTCATTGGTCCATTTTGAATAGAATGCATAAGCTGGAAAGATGCATGCACTGGTACATTTGTCAATAGAGTGGGTATACTGAATCTTATAACATTTAATATTATGCATAGATCCATTTAAGCCAATTTTACCCATCAGTTTCACAGATGAGTTAGGTGATAACCCAGGATGGTGCTTGTAAGAAGGGCTGATTGAGAGTTGTCACCATACTTTATTTTTCAAACCAGTCCCTCTGATGTGTGCTGCCTTAGATTATCACCTGAATCAAATTGTATGAAATATATATTGTGTGTGTGTGTGTAAATAAATATATATATGTTTATATATTATTTTGTTTAAATGAGTTCCAACACTGTCTGTTTTTTATGTTTTATTTATATTCCTGCAGAACTAATGTGGGGTATAGAATATGGAATATACAATATATAATATAATATACAATATAAAATAAAATAAAATAAAAATGGATGGCACCATGAAAGAAAGTATTGAATGTAGATGAAATATTGAGTGTTCAATATAAAGGATCAAATATATAAATATATATATATAAATATATATATATAAATATATATAAATAGATAAAGGTGACTCGAGGTTCAGGGCTAAAGTCTGTCATACCGGCCATGACGAAGGGAAATAGCCCTGAAACTCGAGTCGCCTTTATATATTTATATATATTTATATATAGAGTTATTAATATTTCTAAGTCTCTCTAAAGGAGACTATTTATATATATATATTTATATATTTGATCCTTTATATTGAACACTCAATATTTCATCTACATTCAATACTTTCTTTCATGGTGCCATCCATTTTTATTTTATTTTATTTTATATTGTATATTGTATATTATATTATATATTGTATATTCCATATTCTATACCCCACATTAGTTCTGCAGGAATATAAATAAAACATAAAAAACAGACAGTGTTGGAACTCTTTTAAACAAAATAATATATTCCTCTATACACAATCATACAAAAAAACCCACCTTTTTTGTATTTATTTTTACTCGCATATATACGTTTATATATATATATATACATATATATATACATTGACACAATTCCAAATTTCTTGAATGAAAGAATCGGAATTACTATTCTAATTACCATAACTTAGGTCACAGCATCATTTTTTCCATAAAAATAACACACAATTACGAATAAAATCCATTAAACTACACAAAATAACATTTTCCCCCTAATAGAATCTAATTTCCTCTTCCTTTACAAACCCTTTCAATTCCTACTTTCCCTTATGAACCTTTACGAACGATCCAACAACAAATACAAAAAGAAAGGAAAGAAAAACACTGACAGTAAAAGAAAACTCTTTCAGTATCAAAACTGAAACAATCACATTTCCATACTGTAATGACAGATACTTTCACTTTAATGGTTTCATTTTCATATTTCGAACTCCGTCCTTCACCATGATAACAAAAAAAAAAAAAAAAAAAAAAATAGCCACACATCTTTCTCAACATTCAATATTAATTAGATTGCATAATGTGTAAGAAAATATACATACAATTGTTCTCAAATTACAATAAAAGAAGTTTTTAAATAAATATAATTTATTAATACGTCCATTCCTATTAGTGTACATTTAAAGGTAGAACAGGTGTCCCTTAAAATTAGCAGCTTTAACTGGTGTTTTATCTATGAAATTCTGACTGACTGACGGGACACTTATGATATATGTGTATGCATGTGAAGAATTTAAAAGAAAAATATTTTTGCTATCTACAAGTCTGTTGTTAGATTCTTCAAATAGACATTTTCAATAATTTCTATTTGAGTTAGTCACCATCCCAAATTAAAAGAATTACATTATTTCTTTGACTTTTCTTATGTATCATTATTATTATTATGATGATGATGATATTTGTACTCTAAACATGATTTACAATTTAATTCCATTTCTAAACACTCAATCCCCACCTGTAAAAATAAATGAGAAACGAAATAAAAATATCTCTGAAGCTTTTAATTTTCATAGAAATAAAATCACATTATCAAAAGTAAACTATTTATTATACCATTTTATTTTCCAGACAACACCACCACCACCACCACCACCACCACAACCATTACCACCAGTGCCACTGCCGCTGCCACCAACTACAACAGCAAAAGCAAGAGCTGATGGGGCCCACCACGTTGTCATTTAATTTGCTAGATATAGTAACTGAATCTCCTTTAAATCTCCTTTAAATTTAAAAAAAAAAATAGAAGTATACATTTGATAAGATCATTGTAGAGATACAGCATGTGTAGATAAAAGATAAGATGGTTACAAAACCAAATGTCAGGTTTACTAAGTCCATCTTGACTAGAGTTAAACAAACCAAAGTCAAATACAATGGAGAATCTTAACTGCAAGATGAAACAACTTTCTATATCATCACAACTTGAACATCTAAAGCAGATGTTCTCAACCAGGGTCCAGATGAGTGTGGGAATGAAATTTGCTCAGTGCAAACCCAAGTACAAATTTTTTTTATAAACAAGGTTGGTTTGTTTCAATCTTAATATCAAAACAAATACAAGGATAATAATGGTTTCAAATTTTGGCACATGGCCAGCAATTTTGGGAGAGTACTCAAATCCATGCCAGCATGGAAGGTGGATGTTAAACAATGACGATGATTTATTTATATGTAGGCTGTGTGGTAAGAAGTTTGTTTCCCAATCACATGGTTCTGGGTTCAGTCCCACAATGTGGCACCAAGGGCAAATGTCTTCTACTATAGCCGTGGGCTAACCAAAGCCTGGTGAGTGTATTTGGTAGATGAAAAGTGAAAGAAGCTTGTTGTATGTATGTATTGATATGTGTGTATGTGTGTGTGTGTGTGTGTGTGTTGGTCAGCCACACCATCTCACAAAAGATGTTCATGTATTTACACCCTTGTAACTTAACAGTTTCACTAAAGAGGTCGATAGAATAAGTGCCAAGCTTTTAAAAAATAAGTACCAGGGTCAATTTGTTTGAAAGTCCCTTAGGGGTGGTGGCCCAGCATGGCTGCCGTCCAATGACAGAAAGAAGTATTGAAGATAGTGATATATATATATATATATATATATATATATATATATATATATATATATATATATATAGAGAGAGAGAGAGAGAGAGAGAGAGAGAGAGAGAGAGAGAGAGAGAAAGAGAGAGAGAAAGAAAGAGAGAGAGAGATGAATGTTGCTGTAGATAACACCTAATGTCAACACACTGAATGAAAATGAACCAGAAAAAAAAAGTATGCAACAAGGACCATCTTCATAGCTTTAGGGATGATTTTGTGATCAATGACATCAGAAGACACTGTTATAACAATGAAAGCATCAATAATATTGAAGAAGAAATCTTGACACTGGGGAAACAACAAAGCATATGTGTGTGTGTATATGTGTACATGTGTGTGTGTGTGTGTGCACACATGTACATTTGTCTGCGCACGTGTATGTGTACAAATATGCATATATGTATGTAGGTCTGTATGTGTGAGTGTATGTGTGTGGATGTGGATGTATATCTTAGGTATTTATTATTAATATACATGTATTTGCATAGAAGTGAATCAAAGAGTAAAAAAAACCCACACACTTTGGTCATGAATGACCATGGGATTGATCGCACCTAGAAAGCTCCTGGGTGAGGTTGTTAATGGAAGACTAATAATCACCCATGCATACCAACCTCCCCTCTCCATGCCACTCATGTTGTCCATTGAGATGCCAAAGATCAATACAGCTCATCACCAGTAATGCTGCAACCCATTCCTACAACTGAGTGAATTAAAGCAAAATGAAATAATGTGTCTTGCTCCAAAATATAACACATGGCCTGGTCAGGGAATTGAACTCACAACCTTGTGATTGCAGGGCCAACACTCTAACCACTGAGCCATGCCAAGTTGGATGTAAATACTTGGTATGTCATATAAGTATGCATCTACAACCCTGTTCAACAATTTTATTTCAGGTCCTCTGAATACTTAAACACCCTGCGACTCTCTGAGACTCTTGACTCTCATATAATAGTACTGGAGGGATCTTGCAAAGAGCTATAGGTGACTCTTTCCTCCTATGATAAAGCTAAAAAGAATATATATATATATATATATATATATATATATATATATATATACCATACATTAGCTAGAATCGACTTAAATTTTACTGTTTACATCAGAAGTCATTATTGCCTACCAATAACACTGTGTAACAAGATTTAATTTTTTTTTTTTTTTCTGTCTTTGGTCAGTAAGTGTCGTCTCCTATTTGCTTCTATCCAGAAATCAAAGGAAATGTTTAGAATTCCCCCTCAAACTTTGGTTTTGTGATCTGGACATCAATGTTTTGCTACTGACCTATTTTCTATTACATTTCAAATAGATTTCAGCGCAGAGCTGCTGAAGAAGAAATACCATTATAGAAAATAGTCTGTTCAATAGCACAGATTTGCTTGTCAGTTGCTTGACCTTAACCGCTTAAGCATGTCCCTTAGAGGCTGACAATATGTGCATCATTGATCATGAGCAGGAATAGTAGGGGAGCATCATAGTCATGTGTTGAGAGGGATTCTTTGAATAAACATAGCAAAAGCAAAACTTGAAGGAAATATTAGCCATTTTTCATACTTTCTAGGGTTAAGCAAATAAGAAATAACAGGACAAAAATCATGTTACACAGTGTAATAATTAAAAGGTGGTGAGCTGGTAGAATCATTAGTGTGCTGGATAAAATGCTTAGCAATATCTCTTCTGTTTCTCTCCTTTCTGAGTTCAAATTCTGCCAGGGTTGACTTTACCCTTAATCCTTTTGGGAGAATAAATAAGTACCATTTGAATACTGGGATTGATCTAGTTGACTATCTCCTACCCATAAAAATTTCTGGAAGGGTTATGGAAGGAAGGGTCTATCAGAGTAAAATAGTATTCAAAGGTGTCCATAAATAAAAAAAATATTTGAGAACCACTGCCCTAATCATTGTCATCATCATCATCATCATCATCCTCATTTAAAGTCTGGTCTCCACGCTGGCCTGGGTTGAACGGTTTGACATGGAGCTGGCTTACAGGGAGCTGTCCAGACTCCAACTGTCTGTTGTGGCATGGTTTCTACAGCCAAAACTAGATCACAGGGCATGGCACGACAAATGTAAATTTGACAAAACAGGATGTGACGATGAAGTTGACAGAACTGGAGTGGTAGAGCGTGACAACCATAAATTCAATGAAACAGGAAACGACAACGAAGTTGACACAGAGCCAGAGTGGCAGGACCAGCCTATTGGTTTGTAAGTATTTACATGAAACATCTAATCAGCCTATCAGTTGGCAAGTGGATCGGTACTAACTCAGATGGCAGGTTCTAAGTCAGGTGGCATATAATTACGGTGAGCAATTTAAAGTATGTACATTTTAAAAGGGTTAATGCAGCACCAGGACAGGTACTTTTTAAGTGGTGCTGGCACCTGAAAGGTCAAGTCTGTATATGTGGAAGACAGAGATTTTTCTTAGCTTGATGTGTCTTATCAAGTACAGCAAATCACTATATCTCCTGGTTTCTTGACATTTCCTCTGTGAATCCCAGTGTCCAAAGATCCTTTTTCATCACTTTGTCACATGCCTTCCTGGGTCTATCCCTTCCACAAGTACCTTCCACAATTGGAGTTTGGCACTTCTTCACACAAGCTCTCCTCATCCATATGCATCACATGACAAAACCAGCACAGTCTTCTCCCTTGCACACAGCATAGCCACCCTAATGTTTTAAGAAAAAGGAGGACACATTAAATAACATAGTCCGAAATAGACTATGCCTGAAAAATAACAACAGAAGGAAAAAAAAAGATGGGATGGTCAGAGAATGTATTCCTGGTCTCATGGAACAAACCTGACCAGGGACTAAACAACACACTGTTAAGCACTGCATAAGGTCTTCATGAGGAAGAAATCTCTATGTGATTGTTCAACCTAAAATTAGCGCCCAAATGTTCGTTAAATCATAATTCACCATCTTGAGAACAGAAAGGACTCATTAGATAAGTAGTCCTACATATATTCTCTGACAGGTGAGATGGTCATGGTTGGAATGCCTTTTGATCATAATTTTTTTGTTTTTGATTAGGGGTGACCAAGGGTTAAATAACCAGAAGACTGCTAGTGAAAGAATTAAATGATATTAAAAAAAAAAAATGAAAAAAAAATGAAAGAAAATAAGATTAAGTAATATATGTGGGTGCAAACATAGCTGTGTGGTAAGAAGTTTGCTTCCCAACCACATGGTTCTGGATTCAGTCCCACTGTGTGGAACCTTGGGCAAGTTCCTTCTACTATAGCCTTGGGCCGATCAAAACCTTGTGCATGTATTTGGTAGACGGAAACTGAAAGAAGCCTGCCCTTATGTGCGTGTGTGTGTGTGTGAGTGCTGTGTGTGTTTGTGCCTGTGTTTGTCCCCATCACTGCTTGACAACCAGCATTGGTGTAACTTAGCAGTTCAGCAAAGGTGATAGACAAAATAAGTACCATGCTTTAAAAAAAAAAAAAATCAAAACTGAGGTCAATTTGTTTGACTAAAATTCTTCAAGGAAGTACTCCAGCATGACCACAGTCTAACAACTGAAGCAAGTACAAGAATAACAGAATAAAAGAATATAATATTCGATCATTTTATAATAAATAATTTGCCTTAAATAAGTTTGCCTGAATTTTAGTCTCAGATTTACATATGTTATTATTATTTTTATTTATGTGAAATATTTTTCTCTGAGATATTTTTCATTAAAGACACATATCAGGTTTTGTTTATTAATTAATTAATTAAATTTCTGTTTTATTTTTCTTTAGCGAATTTTGATATTTATAAGTGAATGAGATAACAAAACAAGAATAAAACCTAAAGACCCCTCCCCTCTAAGCTTCAAATAAATATTAAATGAAAACTAAACACATCAGGTGAAAATGGCTATTTTACTTCTAATAGCAAGTAATTGTGAATGTGTCTCTAGCCGGTGGCAAGGTCGTCTGAAGGTGATCCTGTTCCAAAGTGATCACGTCTTACCTAAAACGACAATGTCCACTTCCACACACAGACACACAGACAACACCTTCTCTGGAATGGCTGAGAGAGAGAAAGAGATAGAGATATAGAGAGAGTGAGAGAGGAAGAGAAAGAGAAAGTGAAAAAAAAAGGGAGGGAGAAAAAAGAAGTGCAAGGGAGGTAACTCTGAGCTTCCTATACGATGTTTTTTTTTTTTCGGAAAATCTGTATTGACGTGTTGGGTATAGTAATGGCTGATTAGGTCCAGTGTATCTGAAGAATGGTCAAAAATCGAAGAGAGGAGGAAACAAAAGATCATGTATTTGACCTGTCGCTGATGTTGTACAGTAGTCTTAGATCTTCGTCCCAACGTATCTAGCTACTTCTCCCTTAACACAGACCACTTGTTGTAAACAAAGTGACCATGTATGTCTATATGTCTGTCACATACAGGATCATTGGATAAATAAAAAATATGTAAATTTCAAATGAGCGCGCAATATCGAGTTCAAATACTGCTACAGCAAAATACTGCCAAGTTGAATTACCATCTTTACACTTAGGGTAAATGAAATCATTAGTAGCAAACACCAAAATAAACAGTATGTTATGGCACAAGCTACAGCACATGCATATGTGTATGTGCATGCATGCATATATATGTGCGCGTGTATGCATGTATGTATAAGGTATAATATTCATCATTACATGAGTGTGTGTGTGTATGTATGTAGGTATATATATATATATATATTTTTTTATTTTATCTAGTTTCAGCTCACAAGCTGTGGCCACGCTGGGGCTCCACCATTTATATATATATATATATATATATATATATATATATATATATATGTAGTGCTTGTGCAAACAAAATTTATAAACGCACACAGACATTTACATTTATGTGTATACAATGGTATTACTATAAATCAAAGCTACTCTCATACAACCATGTCTCATACATGCACATTTTAAAGAAATTATATATATTACAAATATCAGAGGTATGAATAAGTTTGTGTCTGACTGTATCTATAATAACTGTGTGTGTGTGTATGCATATGTAGATATTTGCATATATCTACACATACATGCATGTACATATATATGTGCATACACATACATATTTATGCATATATATATTCATATATATACATATATATATACATATATATATACACCTATGCATATATATATTCATATATATACATATATATATACACCTATGCATATATATATTCATATATATACATATATATATACATATGCATATATATATACACATATATATACATATGCATATATATATACATATGCATATATATATACATATGCATATATATACATATGCATATATATATATATATATATATACACACACATGCATATATATACATATGCATATATATACATATATATACATATGCATATATACATATATATACATATGCATATACACACACACACACACACACACGCATATATATATATATATGCATAACCTGCAAACTCCCAGTGCATTTTTCTGTGTGTGTTGTGTAAGTGTGCAGTAAACTGGTAGACATGTAAATATTCACCTCAACTAAATTCAATTGTCGCTTCCAATTAAGCAGTTATTGAGATAATCAAATTGAAATTCTTCAATTCTAACCAGATTATCTTCTCCCTAGGAGTGATATGTAGAGAATGGTTTACACTGATAACAATTCTGCATGGCTCATTTAAAAGTAAACAAAGTGTACATATATGCACATATATAAGTGTGTGTATATACAAATACATATATACACACTCAAAAACACAAATGCAAAAACAAAGCACATAGATGTATGTATATGTCTAATGTATTCATTTGTATGTATGTGTCTAATAATATTCATTTGTATGTATATGGATATATACATGCATGTATGTATGTGTATATAAGCTTATAATTGATATCATTATCATCAACACCAATATCAT
Organism: Octopus bimaculoides; assembly: GCF_046866305.1. Classification (NCBI taxonomy): domain Eukaryota; kingdom Metazoa; phylum Mollusca; class Cephalopoda; order Octopoda; family Octopodidae; genus Octopus; species Octopus bimaculoides. The sequence goes on along the minus strand of NC_142945.1, from coordinate 45,261,787 downwards.
CATCATCACCAACATTTTTATGTCTGTTTTTCAATGCTTCCATGAGTTTGATGAGTCCTCTCTAACAGAGTATACCACCATTTATTGCATCTCCCATGTCTTTTGTCTCTCAGTCCATCTAACTCTTATTCTGAAGACACTATTCAGTAATCTATGATGGGGTAGTGCATTCTGACTTTCATGCTTTTTGTCTCCTTGAAATGGGATCAATTGGTTAATTGGTTTCCTGAAAATTGAGTTCTAAATCGCTAGTTCATTTAAATCCAGAACTCCAGAAGACTTGATCCATCCTCATTACTGGAACCTTATCTGTAACAATAATTACTCAAGGGTAGCTGTCACAGTGCTACCCAGTATGTTTGCTGATGTCACCAAACAGGACAATGAATTTTCTCTTCATCTGTGTTTGCAAGGTTGTATGCAAGAGAACTTCATGAAAGCAGCTCTTTTTCTTATCTATTTAAGCACAACCATAGGGCATATCCAGAGATAACAGACATTCTTGCTTTGCTAACAACTAGTTTAAGCTTAATTATCACGTTACATAATCAAGATATCTCAATTATTTATTTATCCAATTTTCAACCAGCAGAATATTAATTAAAACTAGCCCAGCATCGTTTCCTATGCAGAAGAACTTGTACAGGTGTTCTTTACCTGTGAAGAGTTTCAGTCAGGTTTTGACATGATCTTACTTCTTGCACACAGGTCACCTCTAAATGGGTGTGCAGGTATTAGTTTCTTACAGCTGTTTCTGCCAAGAGGCAACAAAATTTTGTTGCCTCTTAACAGAAACGGCCGTGAAGAACAAGTACTTGCACACCCATTTATACTCTTGCTCATTTCTCAGTTGCTCATTTGTTTCTATATACTTATATGTATTCACACCCATATTTATGCAGTTACCAGCTTTTTCCACTTGCTAATCTGTAGCACTCATACATGTGTATGTATTCATCCAATACATTTGAATAAATAGACATAATTAAATGTTTACTGGCTGATGTCTGTTGACTTTATATCCTCTCCATTTTCTTATTTGTCATACACACACACACACATATATATATATATATATATATGTATGTTTACACTCACACATAGACATGTATATACGTATATGTGTGTATATACATATATATATAAATGTATTTGTAAAAATGAATAGAAATGGCTTTTCTGTGTGTGAGTGTATAAACGCATACACACATGTATTATTAAATATCTAGAATCAAAGTTCACCTATACCTCGCATTTCACAAGCTACAATATTTGTCTAGATTATTGAGCATGTAAACTTTGATTAAAAGAAGACAGTACTAGATGGGGTAATACACACCATATATTGTTGAGATGTTACTGGTCTGTTAACATGGTTACAGCATTCATAAATGGGGCAGGGTCAAGCTGACTTACAACAGGAAAAACAAACAAACAGGTAAAGCTAAATTAATTGAAAGGTAGCCCTTGAATTGTCTTAATTATTAGTTTGTGTCCTGAATAATAAAACCATTCATTGTGTGGCTTGTGAAACCTGTGGTATGGGTGCAATCTGATTTCAGCTAATCTAATGAAATATACACTCTACCTCAGGTATTGAGCATTCTTTGTTCTATTTGCTGTCACTAATGAGCATGCATGTGTGTGTGTATGTATGTCTATGTATAAGAACAATGGTGTCCCTTTAATTCCTCAGCTCATCACATGTTATGTGTCAGGTTTTGTATGGGTGTTTATAAGTAATGTATGCTTACTATCTCTCTCTCTCTCTCTCATACATACAGAGGGAGAGAAAGAGAGAGAGAGAGAGAATAAATAAGGATGTACTGGCAGTTATAATGAGAGAAACAACAAATTATTAGATAGATAAGCTGCATTTGTGGCTAACAAACAAAGTTAATCTTTTTACAAATCTGAAAAAATCAATATAGTTTGTTTCCATGGCATTTAACAGAAGTGAATTAAATTTCCCCATGGATAAGATGCTAGATTTTGCTTCTAATTATATCAGAAAAGCCATCTATGTTGTTGTCATTGAGCTTAAGAGAAGTTTTCAAGAAGCACTTCTATGATCAAAGGTTTTCCACCTGTGACCATTCCATTTATGTTTTGCCTTTTTTTCCTGCATACGATGCATCCAGCATCACTCGCATCCCCAAATATGTCTTTGTGTTTGTTGTTTAATCCAGGTTAGCACTGGTTAAGCACACTTGTGATCTTCAGCTTTCCAGCTATGACTATTCCAACTTGATTTCAGGGATAGTGTATCCAGGACTCTATCAGTCCATGTGTCAGTCTCTTTTCTAGACAGTAGGGTGATTTCAGAGACATTTACATGGTTGTTGCACCTCTACTCACGTAGCACAGCTAATCATAATAGCCATTATATGGTAGTGGTCACAGTGAAGTAACATCTCCACTCACATAACACAGCTAATCAAAATAATCATAACAGTCTCTGTAACCATGGTTACAATGACAGCAACCTTACAGCAAACAACTCAATGAACATTCAAAATATTCAGAAATGAGAAAACCATGACTAATATTTCCAATATTTCAAAAATTCAGTGAAGTGTGCAATTCTAAAGATTTCTCAAAACAACTGATAGTGGTCATTGTTATATATTTCATGGACTAAAGACAGTATATTTATAGAACCTAAAAAAAAAATCCATTCCTTTTCATTCTCTTTTTCTATTTTCTGAAATGGTTGTCACTTCTCGCTTGCAATGTTTTCTTCACATTCTTTCATCTAAAAATATCATTTACTTTTACTGTACAAAACGGAAATAATTTTCGTTTTTCTTTTTTAAGTCATGAGGAAAGGATTATGTTTATGGACCTCAACAGGTTCTTTGAGATTGATATGATTAATGCAGTTAACAACAGTTAAAGGACACCTTAAAAAATGTTACGGCTTAAAATGTGGCATAAATGAGGGAATGAATAAAATAGGAAAAAAATCCTAGTCTTCAGTGATGTAACATTACTACTGCTGCTGCTGCTGCTACTGCTGCTGCTACTGCTGCTGCTACTGAGAAACGTTTGTTGGAACAAAAAGTGTATGTATGCCAAGTGGTGAAATGGTGAAGGCAAGAGAACCTGAATCTGGATATAAATACCTGGGAACAGGCAGATGGAATTAAACATGATGATGTAAAAGAAAAGGTAAAGAAAGAGTATCTGTGATGATTTTGAAAGAGTTGGGGTTCAAAGTTGAATGTCGGAAACATAATTTCAGCAATAAACCCATGCACGGTTGCGGTGGTTCGGTATGGAGCTGGAATTCTGAAGTGAACAGGGGATGAGTTAAAGGAGTTGGACAAGGAGATGAAAAAGTTTCTAACTGCGCATGGAGCTTTTCATTGATACATGAAGAGAGCAATTGGAGGGAGGAAACTGATGTGAGGGGAAGACTGCTTGCATGTGGAACATGGGAACTTGCTGAGATATCTAACCCAAAGTGAAGAGACCTTGATAGTGACAGTTAGAGAAGAGGGCATATTGAAAGCATGGAAAAAGAAAGGAACAAAATAAGAAGTACAAGAAGGACAAGAAGAAGCACTACTTGACAAGGAACTACACAATAAATTCCATGTAGCTACAATTGAAGCTGCTGGAGAATGTAAGTGGACTGGTTAAAGAAAAGAGCTCTGAAGGTGACTGAAAGCTCTATACTTGCAGCACAAGACCAAGCTTAGACCACAAACTGGAGGGTCTCAGAAATGAGCAAGAGTCTCCATTGTAATGGACTTGATGAAATTATAACCCATATTCTAAATGAATGTCCTGTACCTGCACAGAACCAATATAAGTTGTGGAAACATGATGAGGTGGCAAAAAACCTGTATTGGAAACTGTGTCAAAAGTGAAAGTTAGAAAGAGGTACAACATAGCGTGACCACAAACTACAGGGATTGACTGAATCTAATTCTTGCAAAATCCTGCGAGACTTCCCAATTCAAAAAGACCAAGATGATTTGGTTTCGGGTGATCTGCCCAATTAAACAGCAGAATTAGAAATCAAGACCTATTATTTTGTAGTCTTATACTCTATGCACTCAGCTATTTCACATCTAATATAACTCTTATTAGTTCTGTGGAGTATCCTTTCCTTCGTTTAGTTTACAACCATCATTAATACCAGCAGAATGCTTCTATACCAGGGCTGGTGATTCCTCCCCCACAAACTACTGGCAAAATTTACCCTACTTTTAAATTTGAAACTTCCTGTTGACAAAGTCTTTGAAAACCCAAATGGAAACTCTAATTAAATATTAATCATATATCTATGAATCTGTAAAATTAATGATTCATTACTTTTTCTCGCCACTTGGGTATTTTCCCCTAAGACTAAACTGATACTCTCAGTCTTTCTCCTGGTGGCTATTCCACATGCAAGAAACAGCAGCTAAAACTCTTTCATATAACACACTGCCATCTTAAAGAAAGGGTGGATAAAAAGAATGTATAATAATGATAATAATAATAATAATAATCGAGTGAGAAGTTTGGTCTTGAAAGAACATTGCAATGGTACAAACGTAAACCAGAAGGTGTCACTCAGAGTAATGAGTAGGATTTTACAAGGCAGTGTGATTCAGTGATTGATACTTGGAGAGCAGACATAGCTGTAGTTGATAAAATGATGAAGGAAACCAAGATCATAGATATTGGCATACCTGGGGATGTACGAGTGGATGATAAAGAACAGGAAAAGATTGAGAAGTCAGGCCGCTAAAAGATGAGATTGCATGGATGTTGGTACTGTCATCCTAGTAGATGTAGGGGTACTGGGAGCATTAACAACCAAGTCTGAGGAATTTCATCGACAAACTAACATTTAAATATATGCATATATATATACACATATATATATATAAGAAATAATTAAGATTCAGTTGAATTAAGTACTTGAGTTGAAGCACCAAATCAGTTTGGTATTATCAGCACAGCTCGAAGTAATGTGAATAAAATCAAAATAAGCAACAGGATTATCAAGTTGTAATGCAGTACAACCGTTTCAAGTGGCTCTGGATGGAGTGCTGGCATGTAGATAAAGATATGCAAGTCCAAAGAGTAGGAAGTTAAAGCAGGATAAAACTGGTGTGACCATGTGAGTGTATAATATCTAGTTGAAATTTATAGAAAAACAAACGATGAAGACAGGTGTATTAGTTTGACATCATCATCATCATTTAACATCCGCTTTCCATACTAGCATGAGTTGAATGGTTTGACTGAGGACTGGTGAACCAGATGGCTGCACCAGGCTCCAATCTGATCTGGCAGAGTTTCTACAGCTGGATGCCCTTCCTAACGCCAATCACTCCAAGACTGTAGTGGGTGCTGTTACGTGCCACTGGCACGAAGGCCAGTCAGGTGGTACTGGCAATGGCCATGCTCAAGTGGTGTTTTTTACGTGTCACCTGCACAGGAGCCAGTGTGGTGGCACTGGCAACGACCTCACTTGTATGTTTTTTCATGTGCCACAACCAACAGAGAGGAATAAGAAAAAACAGAGATAGAATGAAAAACAAATTGTAGATTTAATGGTCAAGCATGGCAACTGTTAAATCTACAAGTGTTTTGCCATTCTCTCTGTGTTTATTTCCACTTATTCCTTTCTGTTGAAAAGCGTAGGCTCAAAATATAAAAGACTTTTTTATTTTCCCCGAACATCAAACTAATACATCTGCTTGTTCATATACCTGTCTTCGTCTTTTGTTTTTCTATAAATTTCAATGATATATTATATATATATATTTATATATATATATATATATATATATAAACATATACATATGCATACAAGTACATATACATACATATATATATATATACATACATGCATATATGCATACATTACATATATACATACACAATTACATATACATATATATATATATATATACATACATACACACACACAAACATGCATGCACATACACACACATATATATGAATACCCAGTGGTGTAAGATGGTGTTTCAATGTTCCATACTTAAGATTTATCATACAACCATAAAGTATTTTAAGCAAAAAATCATAATTACTTTTCCCTAATTGCTAATTTTAATGGTAATAGCTACACTTTGATGTTTTTTTAACTTCAGCTACAAGTCCAGAGGTTCAATTACACAGAGTCTAAAGCTCAGAGGAGAATCTTCGACACAGAGCTACCTACCTCATTTTTCCGTCTTCATTTCAAGTTAATTAAATTGCCTACGTTAATTGAAAATGTATGCGACAAATGCGAGTATTGCAACCAAAAAATAAACAAGAAAAGGAAACCAAAAAAAAAAAAAATTAACTTTGAGTTAATTATGCATTTGTATACAAAGTACCATTTTTGGAAATGGTTTTTCTTCACATCATTGAACAGCTTATAACATTATCACATGTTTTGTTATGGTTTATTTTTTACCAAAGCAGGAGTAAAGACTTAACTGTGTTGTGAAGAAGTTTGCTTCACAAACACGCTGTTCTAGATTTGAAGATAGGGAGAATAAAGCCTCCCTTAACTGAGAAACAGATAGGAGTTGACAATCTGGGTGTAAAACAATGCATTAATAATAAACGTGCATAACTTATGCTAGAAAGGAAAATCACACATTACAACAAAATCAGTGAATAATTATACATATGTATGTATGTATGTATGTATGTATGTCAATATTCATTTTTTTTCAAGATTTCTTGGCAATAGAGAAAGAGCCGGTTTCTAACCTAGATCCAAAGCTCCTTCATTGGAATCTCAACATCAACAACAGGACATTTTTGTTTGTTTGCATGTATGTATGTATGTATTTATGTATGTATGCATTTTGGAAGCAAAATGGCCAAGGCAAGATGCAATTGTCAAGCAGCTCTGACGGGTGTGTAGATAGGAAACTTTATATAAGATTACTTCAGTTAACACCTGTCTAAATAAGGGCTAAACAATTTAGATGAAAGACATTGGAAGAATTTGTGAAACGTGATATCAGGGAGCCAAAACCTCAGGTATGTCACACAGTATGCACAATAAATGTGATACATACACGTATATAATGCTGGTCATAGCCTGAACTAATTTCTAATTAATTGTTGAGCATTTTCACTAAAAACATGTCTTGATTAGATGGATTATGGTGTAAGATGTTTCTTGTGAGGTTGACATGCATCTAGATACTAAGTTATATGTGTATGTGTGGATGTGAGCATATGTATGTATGTATGTATGAATGAAGGAGGGGGTGTTGAAAAGTTCCTGGCTCTAAGAGTATCGCAAAAAGCCTGGCTGGAGGTTCAACCTTCTGAGTTCTTTTACAAGGCTTTGAAAAACTGAAAGACTGCTGCAACAATTATGTGTATCCGAGAGGGGAATATGTTAAATAAAATCGTAATTAACTGATCTTCCTCCATTTTCTTTTACCCAAAGCCAGGAACTTTGCAGCACACCCTTGTATGCATGTATGTATATATGTATGCATGCATGATTATATGTATTATAGTAAGTACCTAGACCCATGTGAACCTGTCAAAACTTGGTTCTCACCATGCCTACACAAATACATCAGATCCTACATATTTTTCATGGAATACTTTATACAATTTTCCAAAAATCATAAAACTCTTATCTACAGTTTATAGACAACCTCCACTACCAAAATTTAGAGAGATATCTTCTAGGGTGAGCTCCAAATGATTAGGGTATCCATCACCAAAGTAGTAAAATTTAGCCTAAAACTGGCATCTAATGTTCCTACCATTGTCGAGTTTTTGTAACACACAAATCTGTAAAGTGAAGTTTCTCAAAGACAAAATCCTACTATTAGTGCTATTCGACATTTGTGTATATATTATAAATGATATACACATCATTATTTTAAATTTCTATTAAATTTTATTCAAAGACAGTTTGTCTTGTGGAACCCAAGAAAATTTTTACAAAAACCTTGGGGTTTCTGGGGAAACATTTTAGAATACCCCACCATGAAGGAAGAAAATATTGCCAACTTTTCTGTCAATATCAGAATGGAGCTAGCTGATATCAATCCTGGGTGTATTTATGGGATGGTGGTATATACTTAGCATATTAATAACAGCATAGATGTGCTGTTTTTGACTGGGATAGATGCATGAATAATGAATGAATATAAATATAATTTGTTATATTTGCACAGACAGAGACACACACTCACACACAACAATGTATGTATACATGAACGACATTGATAAAACTTTTGAAAATCACGTTAGCAGTTTTAATGGTTTTAGAGTGAATAATTCCTCTGTCACTCTCGAAGTGAAGCAAACATATTTAGACGGAATCATTAGCTAACAGCAGACAAAGTGTTGTCATGGAAACATGTAAATATATCAAGTGGAACAGAGTATTCTGTTCATATTGCACAGATATTAAATTAATTGCTGCACTTTCTCAATGAAATACAGGAAGTAAATTACGAGGAATTTTACTGAATAAAGTCTGCTGAATATTTCTTAAATTAATTACTAATAAGAAAAAAAAAAAATAATGATTTAACGAGTGTTTGGGGTGAACATCAAAACCTCCAACAGTTGTTTCTATGGAAATATATTTAGATCAAGCTTTGCCAGTGAATATTACTGCTGCTGGTATCATCATTGTTGCTGTAGTTGTGGCTATAGCTTTTATTATTTAGTAGACCCAGTTAGCATTGTTTCAGCAGACTTATTGTATATCAAAGACTTAGCTGATCAAAGAACTGTTCTATTGGAATTCTAGTCATCGTAACTGTGATACTTATGTGAGACAAGTTGTCCTAATATTTCAGAAATAAACCACACTGTATACCTTTGTTGTCCTGATATTTCAGAAATAAATCGTTACCGGCGTTGCCTTCTAGCACTTGTGCTGGTGGCACATTAGAAAATCATTCGAGCGAGGTCATTGCCAGTGCTGCTGGACTGGCTCCCGTGCAGGTGGCATGTAAAAAACACATTTTTGAGAGTGGCTGTTTCCAGTACCGTGTGACTGGCCCTCATGCCGGTGGTATGTAGAAGCACCCACTACACTCTCTGAGTGGTTGGCATTAGGAAGGGCATCCGGCTGTAGAAACTCTGGTGCAGCATTCTGGCTTGCCAGTCCTCAGTCAAATCGTCCAAATCCATGCTAGCATGGAATGCAGATGTTAAACGATGATGATGATGACGATGATGAAACCACACTGTATTCTTGTGTTGTCCTAATGTTTAGGCATAAACCATACTGTATCCCTGTGTTGTCCTAATATTTCAGACATAAATCATGCAGTACTTACATGTTGTCCTAATATTTCAGGCATAAAGCACACAGTATTCCTATGTTATCCTACTTTTTCTCCTCAGACTACTCCTTTTTCACTCAGACTACTGTGACACTACGTATACAGAATCCCTATAAAGAACTTATGAAGTTTCTTTTATGCATAATGTCTACATTTTTTCCAAAGATGATAATGTATAATTTGAGGCTGAAATGATTATTGCTTCTAGCAGGCTGAGTAACAATGCAAAATCTCTCACATTGGCTCACATTGATTTAAGTGCTGCTGCTGCAGTTATTGTTTAGCCCTAGGTCAACGGAGTCCTAATGAAGCAGACCTATGATCAATGGCTTGTTACTACAGTGATAGATCAATCAATCACACAGAATCTCACTAAATAATGATATAAGCCCAATTTTAAAGACAACAGAAAAGGTTTTCTTGTTTGTTGGTCTTTCGGCTCTATATGTTTATTATACAGAACAGATCAATCAATCAACAATGAAGCTTCTTTATCGATTTATATAATCACTATATTAAATAATTTATAGGGACCGTTTTGGCTGCTACATTAAAACAAGCTAGTCAATGACATAGAAGAAAAGCCCATATTGCAGTGTTTAGCCAGTTAATATGTTATTGACATAATTTAGGTTGTGGTTTGAATTCTACTGCAAGATATCAAAGCCAATAGATATCCTGAAGCCCAGATATTACCATAGCTGTACAGTTGATGTACAGATAAAATACAATGCTGCTATTTTTGTTAGCTCAAGGTCAGTTTTACAACAGCAGATCTATGATCAAAGGCTCCAGTCATGACCATCCCTTCTGATTTTTTTTTTTTTTTTTTTTGTGGAAGATAGTTGATAGTTTGCTTGGAACTACATTATCTATCTTTTATCTTTTGCTTGTTCCAGTCACTAAGCTGTGGCCATGCTGGAAGCTTTGCCTTGAAGAGATTTTAGTCAAATGAATCAGCTCCAGTACACTTTACATTCTATCAGTCTCTTTTGCCAAACCACTAAGTTATGAGAATGTAAACAAACCAACACTGGTCATCAAGTAGTTATGGGAGACAAACACAGACACAAAGACACACACACACACACATAAGGATGGATAAATACACACACACACGATGGGCTTCTTTAAGTTTCCATCTACCAAACCCACTCACTTGGTCAGCCCAAGGCTGTGATAGAAGACACTTGCTCAAGGTGTCACACAGTGAGACTGAACCTGGAACCATGTGGTTGGGAAGCAAACTTCTCATTGCACAGCCATTCCTGTGTCTATCAAGTATTTTTTTAAAAGACAGTAGCTTGTGATCTGGCTACTATTTCTAGCACTATCATTAACTATGCATAAGCTCCCACATTGGTTCATGGTAATCTAGTTTTGTTGTTGTTATTATCGCTGTAGCTACACATCAACTCTGGTTCACCAGACCTATAATCACAAGCATGCCAGCCATGATCATTCCATCATTTTAGAGGTTTGTTGGACCACATTACATAACATGCTATCTTTAGTGGTTGTGGAAGTGGTATCATTACCATCTTACATCTGCTTTCCAGCAGACATGAAATGGAGAGGCTGTCATGGATCTGTGAGTCCCTTTGTAGAGTAACTGCTCTCCTACATGAGCTGGAAGACCATCTTTCACTCCTATGGTAAATATTGTGGTAAAGTTTTATGGTTGAATGCTCTTCCTATTACTGACCACTTTATAAAGTGTACTAGGCACATAATATCATGGCACCAGCACTAGAGATGTTGCCTTGTCCCCTACAGGATTATAAAGGAATCTGGTCTACGTTGTTTCTATTCAGAGCAAACATGAAAGAGAAGGGGAATAAAAGTGAGAGTGGTGACCAAGTAGATGTACAGGAGAGAAAGAGAGAAAAGGAAAGTAATCGAAGACAAAGAGAGTGAGTGTGATAGGGTATATGCTGGTTATTGGTATGGAGGTTGAATTAAAACAGAAACATATTATGAAAGGCATGATGGAACAGCAGTTAAGATAAAGATAGACTTAAGGTGTGATTTCAGAGAGATTTGGCTGTAATTTCTAGTGGCTTGAATAACCATGTAGAAATTCTCTCTGATGTGGTTTGGGGTGGGTTTTACAATGATGGTGACTAAAATTAGACATTCCAATCACAGCCAACCAGTTTCCTTTTTGTTAGGTACAATATGTTTTAAACTATATTTTCTAGTGCTTCCTTTTCTTTTTAAGAAAGTTAGTTGTGATTTGAGGGAAATTTGGCACATATTTTTGGCTGATTAAATGACAACATAGGAAAACCTTTCATTGGCTCACCTTTTACTTTGACAGCAGTTGTGTATATATTTATAAATGGTGGCCATTCTAAAAGGTTATGTGGATAGATGAGAGAAAGTGTAGGGGGAAATTGATCAAACACTTCATATACTACTGAATTTTTAATTAAAAGTTTGATGGTATGGGGAGAAATGGATATGATGGGTTATAATGATGGCATGCATTAATAACAATCACAATAACAAGAGCAGCATCAATCTGTTAAATTTTCTACCTTCACAAAGTGCCAGATGGGATTATAGAATGCACGTGAAAAGATCAAACCCAACAGCTAATATGGAATTACTGAAATATTAAGTTAGGTTTTGGCCTTGAAGTACAAATGCAAACCTTACACAAAAACTGCCAATGGATGTATGTGTGAGTATGTATGTATGTATGTATGTATGTATGTATGTACATGTATACACACACAGAAACACAAGCTCACATGCACATCTAAGTATGAACATGTGTGCATGCACATATATGTGTGTATGCATGTGATGTGTGGGTGTGTGTATGTGTGTATGCACCAATAGCTGCGTGGCAAAGTTCTTGCCATAATTTGAGATGAGAAGAACTAACTCTGAATGGAAGTCACAAACTGATAATTAAATATGGAAATGCTTTAACTTTGGGAAAAGTTCTGTCTTTGAGGCATTGACATTTATTCTTCATTCCATTACAGTAAAATGCTTTCCTCTACATGACAGCCAATACAATACCCTGCACTGCTCTTTACAGTAACTGCCCCACTACGCTTTAACCATCATTTTTAAGGTATTAAGACGACACAACATACAATGCAATACCATTCACTCCATTACAAACACCAACTCCTCTAAACATCACTAACCAGAATACCAGTGTTCTCATGTCAAGAATAACAATGACAGCAACAGCAGCACTGGTGGCAGCAGCAGCAGCAGCAGCAGTAAAAGCAACATCAGCAGTAACAAACAAGATCAACAACAACAGCAACAGTAGCAGCAATAACTACTACTACTACTACTACTACTACTGCTACTACTGGCAGTGGTGGTGGTGGTGCTGCTGCTGCTGCTATAAGAGTAGCAACAATAACTACTACTACTACCACTACTACTACTACTAGTACTACTAGTACTACTGTTGCTGTTTCTACCACTGCCATCACCACTGCCTCCGATGCTGCTGTCGCTGTCGGCACCGCCACTACTACTACTACAGTAGCAGCAACAGCAAAAAAAAAACCCAAAAAACAGAAGAGATATTGTAAGACCCTTTGAAATCTATCGATATGTAAAGAGTATCCAAGGAATCAGTTACTGTTTAAACATGTTTTATACTAAAACAAACAGGAAAAGATATATTGTGGGTCATATGGTATATTTATGTGGCTTACAGGCTATATTTATTTTCTATTTAGCAACATTTTTTTACATCATAATATATCAGCAGAATGGGTTTACAGCATCAATGTCATTCCTCCCACTTACACTGCACATGGGAAGCCAAAGGAAGAGACTACGTTGTCAGTCAGGTAGACTGAGATACAGTTCAACAGTGGAGTTGGTTACTCACAAAGAAGAGGGAGAAGTATCTGTTTTTGGCACATCTTACTTTATACTGGTATTGAATATATAAACCAAGAGGAGTAGGTGCAGGTGTGGCTGTGTGGTAAGAAGATTGCTTCTCAACCACATGGTTCCAGGTTCAGTCCTGCTGTGTGACACTTTGGGCAAGTGCCTTCTGCTATGGCCTCAAATCCTTGTGAGAGGATTTGGTAGATAGAAACTTAAAGAAGACCATCATACATATGTGTGTGTTTGTCTCCTCAATACTGCTTGACAACCGGTGTTGGTGTGTTTATGTCCTCATAACTTAGTGGTGTGGCAAAAGCCACAGATAGATTAAGTACTAGGCTTAAAAATAAAACAAGTCCTGGGGTCAATTTGTTCAACTAAAACACTTCAAGGCTGGACCCCAGCATGGCCACAGTCTAATGACTGAAACAAGTAAAAGATAAAAAACAGTAACACACACACACACACACAAGTGCAGAAAGTGTGGAGTGGGAAGGCTATATAAGTGCTATGGAAGGACCATAGTTAAACACTCAGTTCGATAATAATATGAGTGAGGAGTCTAATGCAGGTCTTGTATGAGCATGTATATGTTAAATTATTTAACAAAGACACACACACACATATATATGTATATATATATATTTAAGTAATAATTTTAAGTTTGGGTACACATCATAACAGAATCTAAACTTCGGTCATACACTATAAGAGAACTGTTCTTCACTCTAACTTGTATCTTCCACTGTATGTGAGTAGCTACAGGCAAATACCATAATGTATTCTATTCAAAATAAACAAAACAGAGATTAAGAATGAGGTACCATTTGACAAGTCACCTGACGAGGTACATCTGTACTGAATGATGCACAATGGCTTGAAGCGATTGTAGTAATTTATAAAGAATCTCATGGATTCTGTTTTCTTTCTCTGTCTGTCTCTTTCCCCCCTCTCTCCCTCGCTCTCTCTCACACACATATAATGTATATATATTACAAAGCCCCATATTATGTATTTAATAGATATCAGAAAAATGACTTCAGTAATGTCTTATTTGTAGCCAAGTTCAAATATGTCATTGAAAACACACCAATTCTGTAACATCCAGACTAGATTTATTTAGTTTATTTATTCATACAAAGCCTTAGCCAGAGGAGAAAGGACAGCATTCATCATACTTTGCAGGGCTTAACAAATGAAGAGAGAAAGAAGTAAGTTATCATCAAAGTGGAGATTTGGTCAAAATGTTTACAACAAATATTATTGAATGATATTAAAGGCACTCAAGAGCCAAGCAGTGGCATTCAACTGGATGATGGATTAAGTCAATCACTGAAAAACACGAATATTCCACCTATGACAGGCTTACAGAGACACATACACAGTTCAATACCAGCTTAAAATTATTATAACTTAAGGAAATATTTATCTATGTTGCAGGCACTAAATTTGAACTTGTTAATATTTCCGAAGAAACTGGTTGTTTAACCAATGCTATTTACTTAGTGCTTATGGCTTAGTGTCAAATTATTAAACACTGAGAAAAGACTGGGATGTCTTGATTGAATAAGACTTTGATTGAACGACCAGACAATTTTCATTTACTGAAAACCAAATCAGTCAATAGATGTTTATTGTGTTAGGTAGAGTGTCATTTGTTTTTACACTATTTTTATTTGTTGATATATTTTGTTATTGATTGTCTAAAGTCTAAATGCACAATTACTGAGAGGACATCTGAAAACTAAAAACAATAAATTAAGGGCTGTAGTTCTGGCAAACAGCATTCTGTCACTCAGAGTTTCATGAACCTGTCCTCAAATAATCTTCAGACTGGCTGGTTGGTTAGTTGAACTGATAACTCTTGTAGTTTGTGTTGATCAGCATAGATCATGTTCATCACTTTGTTGACTCATATTTTTTTTAGTCTATGGGACAGTGACCTTTATATTTAATCTTATTTAAGAGCCCTGCTGGGATTGGAGTGATAGGATTTGTTCTTATGATGACATATATACATTAACTCTGATCTCCAATTTCAGGACTTAAAGAGTCATTAATTTTTGTAAAGATGAAGAACTCTTTTTAGTTAGAGATACCACAGAAATTTCACAACAAGTGTATTTCTTGGTAAAATATAATATAGACCAGTCAATTTAGAATCTTCTAAGTTCTCTTTCTCTCACTCTGTCTGTCTGTCTATCTGTCTGTAAACATACACACACATTAAGTGTACATAAATATGTTCATATACATATATGTATATATACATACATTATAAACATAAATATATTTATATCACATGAATATATTTTA
>NC_142945.1:45236302-45238802 GCF_046866305.1 Octopus bimaculoides | reverse complement strand
TCATCACTGCTTTTTTTTTTTCAATAATCACCGATCCAACAATGCCACTGCTACCATAATCACCCACCACCATCACCACCACCTCAATTAGCATTGCTCTTACTACTGCCTCTGCCACCATCACCACAACAGGCATCACCACAATACTGTCACTGCCAAAAGCACCATTACTGTTTTCATCACTGTTACCCCCCCCCCCCCCCCACCACCACCACCGCCATTGCCACCACCACCACCACCCTGTCACCGCCTTCACAGCAACATATCAACACTCTCCTATTAGATTATTCATGAATTACTGTAGAGTTCTTAGAATATGGATGAAACCATGCCATCTTACTATTTTACCATTCTGGTTAATCATATTAAAGCAGCTTAAATTACATTCCTTAACAACGTCGAGATATATCTACAGAATACGGCCTTAGAAGAAACAATAATATTAACAAAAACAACAGCAACAACAAAAACAATAAAAAAATAATAATAATAATAATAATAATAATAATAATAATAATAATGATGATGAAGATGATGATGGTGATAATGAAGAAGTAACTGATGACAGAAATCATTCGTGTGATTATCAATATTTATGTGTATAATGCTATGCATGCATATGTAAATGTATATATGTATATATCTGTGATTGTATATGTGTATATTTGAGAAATAGAAAAGAAAAAAGAATCAAATCTTTTATTTTTTAATTATGAAAAAAAGATGTTTTGAAAGGAATTTAAAATTTTGCTGATTTTTATATCAATCTATTTTTCAAGATACAAAATAAATGCCTTTATTTTATCATAAAATGTAATTCTATCAAAAACAAAAAAACAAAAAAACAAAATTAAAACAAATGAAAAACAAATGATAAACATAAATAATAAATAAAATCAGTAATGATATTGTTTTATTGCATTTAAGTATTAAGAAGATTATATTAAAAATTAAAATTGATGAAACCAAACCAGGTTTTCATCAAAGGAAAGGAATAAACAAAAAAATAGCGTTAAAACCAAAGCGAAATTTTCTTCAGTATGACAACAGCTTAGCATTAACCTTATAAAAACGGAACTAATACTAAAGCACAGAGAAAACTTATACCTACACACACATACACACACACAACCACATATGTGTGTATTTGTGCATATATACATACTGATATACAATATATATGATTTTAATTCATTAATCAAATAAATCAATGTAAACATTTACATGTGTGTGTGAGCACATGATGCACACACATATATGACGTCATGTGTATATAATTGTATGTTTGTATCGGCATGTATACAGGCACACATACATCATCATCATCATCGTTTAACGTCCGCTTTCCATGCTAGCATGGGTTGGACGATTTGACTGAGGACTGGTGAAACCGGATGGCAACACCAGGCTCCAGTCTGATTTGGCAGAGTTTCTACAGCTGGATGCCCTTCCTAACGCCAACCACTCAGAGAGTGTAGTGGGTGCTTTTACGTGTCACCCGCACGAAAACGGCCACGCTCGAAATGGTGTCTTTTATGTGCCACCCGCACAAGCCAGTCCAGGGGCACTGGCAACGATCTCGCTCGAAAATCCTACAGGAGCCAGTCAGGCGGTACTGGCAACGGCCACGCTCAAAATGGTGCATCTCATGTGCCACCCGCACAAGAACCAGTCCAGGGGCACTGGCAATGATCTTACTTGGCTTGCCGGGTCTTCTCACGCACAGCCCATTTCCAAAGGTCTCGGTCCGTAGTCATCGCCTCGGTGAGGCCCAATGTACGAAGGTCTTGCCTCACCACCTCAGCCCAGGTCTTCCTGGGCCTACCTCTTCCACGGGTTCCCTCAACTGTTAGGGTGTGGCACTTTTTCACGCAGCTATCCTCCTCCATTCTCACCACATGTCCATACCAGCGCAATCGTCTCTCTTGCACGCCACAACTGATGCTTCTAATGTTCAGCTTTTCTCTCAAGATACTTACACTCTGACGGGTATTCACATTGACATTACACATCCAACGGAGCATACTGGCTTCATTCCTTGCGAGCTTACATATAAAAGAATATATATATATATATGCATGTATTTATGTATGTGCATGCATGTATGTGTGTTTGAGTGTATATATATATATATTGGTACTCCAAAGTCTGAAAGAGTTGGGCTTCGGTTAGAACCCTGCAAAACTAAGTCACATAGAACGAAATCAAACGGTGTTATATAATAATAATAATAATAATAATAATAATAATAATAATATATATATATATATATATGTAATAATGTATATAGATATATGTTCTTTATATAGATAAAAATAGAACTACATATTTCATGTCTTTTCTTTGCTATTAGTTAGTTCTTCCACTAACCAGAACCATATTTCTTGATATGCTTTCATTCTTAACACTGTTCTCCTCTCATATTTTATTTTGATCACCCTTCTGTTCGACTAGTTATCTTTCCTTCTCCTCTCCCTGTCACTATATTTACCTCTTCCTG
>NC_142945.1:45224359-45235802 GCF_046866305.1 Octopus bimaculoides | reverse complement strand
TATATTTACCTCTTCCTGCCACTATACTTACCTCTACCACCATAACTTACAAATTGCCACAGTTTGAGATTTTGTTACATTTCGGGAAACCATGGATCTACCCCTGGAAAATTTCTTTCTAAGGTGCAGAACTGGACAAATTTTTAATGGAAGACTATGCACGTTTCCTCTCTCCACACCACCAAAATTGTTTACATGAAAAGCAATGCCAGTACGGTTTGGTGCCAGTGTCATCACAGATATTGCTATCAGAATATAATGCACTAGAAAAGATACAGCAGGCTTGCTGTCTGATATTCCAATAAGTCCTCTAATCTGCTGTCCTCAACTGGTATTTTATTTGTTGGCTGGTACTTTATTTATCAACTGTTACTTCATTAGAAGACTCTTAAAGGGTACAAAGATGAACTTGGTAGGGTTTGAAGTGAGAATGCAGAACTCCAAAAGAAATCCTGCAAGTTATTCTATCTTAGATTTAAACCTTTAGAATTCAGATTACTTTGTGAAATATAATATTTGTTTATTGACATTGTTTTTAATTAACCATTGCATTATCTTATAACTTCAAGATTTCAATGTGATAGTTTATTTTTAGAATGATATTACAGGATAGGTGTAAGAGGTCAGATATGGCTCATTTAAACATAGCATAGAGAATATTTGGGCTAGATATGCCTGGTATAAATGCTAAAGGGTTAAAGGATTCAGTCAATTTACCTCAGTAGGAAGAAATGTAATAAACTATTTGAGTTATCATGATACCAAAGAGCTGGTCTGAAAACTTGCAACAGAATAAATGCCAGCAAAGGTAGCCAGGGGCCAGATGGTGGTGTTAAACAGCTGATGAATAAAACGATCCTGCCTACCCAAATTCACTCACAAAAATTGGGTTGGCTGCAGGTTGTGGTAGAAGACACATGCTGGTAATGCTAAACCTGGAACCATATTTGAGTGTTTCTTTGAAACAGCTAATCTTAGCCCAGCCCAGACTTGCCCAGCTAGGCCTAGCCCTGATTAGTTCCTGTTAGTCTCATTATACACTAGCCAGCATCCTCCTGTATCATCAACACTATCAGACTGTTATCTGACATGACTACAAGAGAATCCATGTTGGTACTTTGCCACTGGTGTTATAACACGACAGCAGTGAGTCACTTATAAGCAGTAGATATATAATTAACTGAACACAGACAAACCACACCTTTATACAACTAGTAACCACTTACCAAAATTCTTAATTAAAGACAAAAATATAAAACATTAAAAACAAAAAAACTAAAATAATTAAAAAAAAATAATTAGTAATTCTTTTCACATAAGTCCCAACACACCAAAGACCAAAAATTAATAAAGAAATAATATTGATAAAATAAAATAAAAATACAAGTAATAGAAGACCTAAACATACATCTTGGATTTAATGGATATTCCAATAGCAATATATTTGCCAAACTTAATTTTGTAATAGAATGTTTATTTATATCTATTTATTTCTTTTTTTGTGTGTGTGTGTGTGTGTGTGTGTGTATAATGGCTATATTCCAAAGTTAATTACTTACTTATTGCAAAGGAAAATTCAATTTCAGATAAAGTTTCAAACACTACATCCAAGGCTTGGCCTTCCTGTTCCTTCTTAATTCATTCTAGTTCTTCATGTATTTTTTTTTTTATTTCTGACATTTTTTTTTTTTAATATTATCATTTTTATCTGTACATTTTTTTCTTGGATTGGTTCATTTAAGAAATTCTTAAACATTGTAGTGAAGTGGGAACGCAAGAGTGCTAAAGTTTGATTGCTGTTTATTTTTCTTTGAAAAAAAAAAAAAAAAAAAAAAGAAAAAAACCCCAGAAAATACACGTTACACTACAAACACTCACATACGTACTCATATACACACAAATACTGGTACTAAATAACCAAATAACTATTAGCAACTTTACATCCCTTTTACTTACCTATGAAGTAAAACAGAGCCTTAGTTCACTGGAGTTCATCCTTGTAAATGACAAGATATAAAGCTGTTGTTTAGCCAAGATCAGCCTTGATTGAGCAGGCCTATGATCAAAGTCATTCCAGCCATGACCATCCTGTCTTTTTTTTTCTTTTTGTTTTTTTGAATATAGCATTCTGGAACTAACTTATGTATGTATCCTTCCCTTTCTAACAATTTAAGGGTTGTGATATGAGGGATATTTGGCTGCTCTTTCTAACTCATCAAATAATCACATACAGGTTCCCTCATTATAGCATGTTCTGGGGGTAACATGTTTTAACAAATGTGGATGACTTCAAACTATTTTCACACTCATGTTACCAGAATAACGATTAAGTTACTTAACTAATCTATCACAGAATTTAAAGAGGATCATTGAAGAAATTTAATGAATTGGATGATGCTGTTATGGCTACAAGTTCACACCTACTTTGAAACCTTTTAGAACGAGGAGCAAAATAGTTAGACTGCAACTGCAGCTCCTGATGATGATGATGATGATGATGATGATGATGGTAGTAGTAGTAGTATTGGAGGTGAAATTGGAGGTAGGTGATGTTTATAAAAGACGATGACGATGATGATGATGAAGACAAGGCTGAGACAATCCTGCAAAGAGAAAAAAATGATGATGATGATGATGATGATAGAGAAGATGCTGACACTGAAGACGCTAATAGAGAAGAAGATTATTGTTGCTAAAGTGATCATGTTGATTATTCCATCCTCATTAATAAATGATAAAACACAAGAAAATATCATACACCAAAGTAATCACATGTCATATGGCAGCTGTGCTCGAATTTTTAATGTTAATATAGTGTGGAGGAAACGGAAGCAAAATTGGCCTCCACACAATCTTGTCTTGGAAGTCTATAATACTTCGCTTTTGCAGAAAATTAATCTTTGCTGTTGTAGCCATAAATTTCCACCAGCATTTTTCGACTTGAAAATTAATTAAAAACTATGACACATTTATTTAAGTTGCTGGTCAAGCTATTTCTCTGTCCATCGTAGCTGGAAACGTTTGAAAAGTTCTCCCGGTTACGTATATAGATTTCTGACACAAATGTTTAGGGAATCAAGTGGATTAATCAAAACCAACCCAAGAATATAACTGGTACTATTGTCAGTATTGTGATGAAATCCTGACACCCATGTGAACTGTCCTAAACATTGAAGAGTGTATCCCTGTTACGTATATAGATTTCCATTACAAATGTTTAGGGAATTATGGAAACACAAACAAACCAACACCAGTTGTCAAGTTGTGGTGTAGGACACACACACACACACACACAAATTCGTACATATGTATGTATGTGCGTTTGTTCTTCACTACAGCCTGACAACCAGTGTTGTGTGTATACACACGCACAAACACACACACACACACACACATATATATATATATATATATATATATATATATATATATATATATATAAACATCAGGCATCTTTCAGTTTCTGTCAACCAAATCCACTCACAAGGATTTGGTCAGCCTGAGGCTGTAGTGGAAGATACTTGTACAAGGTGCCATGTTGTGGGTCTGAACCCAAAACTATGTGATTAGGAAGCAAGCCTCTTACCACACAACCACCTCTGGAATAAAAAAAAGTACTCCGAAGTATTTACTTATAGCACTTTAAGTTATGATTTCAAATCTGGCTCTGGTGTGATTTTGAGAGGATTTGGGCTGCTATTTCTAACTAGGTGAGCAACCACATAGAGGTTGTCTCATTTGAAACATAAGCTGAAACATAAGCTTATATACCAAACAGAACTAAAGATATGGCAGCTGGTCTTTAGGAAAGATTTGACTTTCATTTTTGTTTCTTCTTTACAACAGACGAGAAATAAAAACATACACAAAAAATAAAACATGGTATGTTTTTGAACTTGATCTGCTCCACTTGGAGGTTTTGCTGTTAATGTGTGTCTTTTGCTACTTGGCACCAAAGGTTGGCAGCAGTATTAAAGTGAACTACTTTGTTTAATCTATTCCCAATACAAAAATTACAAAGTTTTTATCATGCCAACATGTGAGCTGCCACCTTGTCTACGTGGTTGCTAGATCTGAGAAAAATGGAAAGAGACATTGGATACTGTAGTCCTAGATATACTATGACTGAACAAACAGTAAAAGATAGTTGGTCACAGCTGGAATACCTTTTGATCATAGATCTGCTGGATCAAGGCTAAATCAAGTCTAAGCAGCAATGATAACAACTATAGACATATGGGGAGAAGCTTCTAAGTGGTTGCTAAAAACAGCAGTCAAGTCTCCCTTAAATTACACTCCACTGTCTTTAAAATAAAAATGACATATTGGAAAATATGTTCCTAGAAAAATTAAAGAAGCTGATGGTAAATTATATTCCTAGAATAATTAAAGAAGTCTGCTAGATGAGCACTGACCTCATTTGATGACTCTAGCACCACACCCTGGTACCCCACTTCAGCTGGTGGGCTAAAGAAAATGATGGGATTTTTGTTAAAACTGCACCAGTAGGCAAAATACTCCATGTAAGCCTTCCCAATGAGTCACCAGCTTGAGCAGAGGAGCCTGCTCAGGTCAACAGTCATGGTGTGTCTCAAGTAGGGGCATATGGTCGTGGTTAACAGCTTGGAGAGGAAAAAGTGCTGCCATGCTAACTTGCCCATGATACATTCATGAGATGACCAAAAACTCAAAGAAAGCAGCAGAAGACCATGAGAAGTGGCAAAATCTGATTGAGACATCATCAATGAATGGCCCAATGGCCATAAAGTCAAGGGATGGGAAGGAAGGAATGTAGTTCCAGATAGAGAATACCAGAAAAAGACAGGTTGGTCATGGCTAGAAACATGCTTGATGAATCATTAGATTTGTTTAGATGTTAAACTTCTATAACAGTGGTTCTCAGCTGGGGTCCATATAAGAATTTGAGGGGAGGTCCATGCTACAAAACAGTAAGTTAGGGATCCAAAATAACATTTTAAGGGCCCCTGAAAAAATGTTGCTTTAAATGTATGTATATACTGCAAGACAGCTAGGTTTCATTCTTTAACATTTTACACAGTCCAACCTACATAAGTTAATGTGTGAAAAACAAAACAGAAATCTTGGAAGAAGTTTTTTATAAAATTAGTTTTTAAACAATGAATGGCTATGGTGGGGTCCACTAAAATAAAAATATAAACAAATGGATCCATACTCTTTTACTTGTTTCAGTCATTTGACTGTGGCCATGCTGGAGCACTGACTTTTAGTCAAGCTAACCGACCCTAGGACTTATTCCTTGTAAGCCTAGTACTTATTCTATCGGTCTCTTTTGACAAACCGCTCAGTTACGGGGACGTAAACACACCACCATCGGTTGTCAAGCGATGTTGGGGGGACAAACACAGACACACAAACATATACACACACATACATATATAAATACATATGTACGACAGGCTTCTTTCAGTTTCCGTCTACCAAATCCACTCACAAGGGTTTGGTCGGCCCGAGGCTATAGTAGAAGGCACTTGCCCAAGATGCCACGCAGTGGGAATGTACTCGGAACCATGCGGTTGGTAAGCAAGCTACTTACCACACAGCCACTCCTGCGCCATAGATAAGAAATGGTTGACAACCCCTGATCTATAACAACTATAGTTTGTAAATAAGATGCTGCCAGATTTAAAAGGTCATCTCAGAATCTTTGAAACTGAGACTGTTATCAACTGGATATGATTCTGCTGATTTTGTGATTTTTAATTTGTTTAAGATGGAGCTGGTGAAGATACCTGATCCAAAGACACAGTGCACGTTGACATTGCTGTTGGACTATCATTATAGCATTGAAAAGGCAGCAACTACAATAACATGGTATCAATGACGTAAAACTACTGACTGGAGGAATATCAAATTTTTAAAAAACGCACGGTGGTTATAGTCATAATTATGATTTAACGATATAATAACAGTAATTAGATGCTATAAAAAGAAAGTAAAAGAGATGGATACTGTAGTGATACACAGAGATTAAACAACAGAGTATTGAAGACAGATGTGTAACTAAGAAAAAAAAAAATATTGAAATGGTTTTGGTGTTGGAAATGAGTTTCAAAGAAAATTTTCGTAGGCTAAATTGGATACATTAAGTGAATAGAAGGGAATGAAAATTTTAAAATTGGTAAAACTTTTCAAAGAACACAAGTGTCTCCCAGTAATCTGATAATCACTCGAGAAGAAACTCTGCATAATGAGAATATAATATTTTATGTTGAGAGTAATCAATGAGAGAAATCAATATTATGAGAATATTGATAAATATTATGGACCCATAATTTAAAACCATGGTATGGATTAAATTACACACAATTGCTTAGACATTCAGAATAAAGAAAAACTAAATTACATATATAAACTACCATGTAAAAATGTATATACAAACCAACACAAATGCACACACATACATACAAGCAGATGTGCATATATGTACATAAATATATACTGATTTCAAATTTTAGCACAAGGCCAGAAATTTTGGTGGAGAAGGGGTAAGTTGACTACATTGACCCCAGAACTTAACTGGTACTTATTTTATCGACCTCGAAAGGATGAAAGGCAATGTGGCCCTCAGCAGAATTTGAACACAGAATGTGAAGGTACTCGAAATGCCACTAAACATTCTGTCTCATGTGCTAACAATTCTGCCAGCTCACTGCATTTATACAATATACATACATATATGCATACATACATACATATATATATATATGTATGTATGTATGTATATATATGTATGTATATGTATATATATCACATTCAAAGTCAGTCTCAATTAACAAGAAATATGAGAATCTCAGCCATCATCAAAAAGCCGCGACTCATGTTATGATATTTATTTAAGAAATGATGCATATAAAATTAGCAGATCATCTTGAATTAGATACATTAAAAAGTAGAATCCTTTTACATGGTAGATTAATGAAATAAAGACAAGGAGTTAATTGAAAAATATCACCATTGTAAATATTGGAAGAACATCAAATCTGAAACACTCTTCAAATCTACTGAAAAGTTACTCATAAAATACAAGTCAACACTTATAGGAAGATGGGTCTCTCAGCTGCAAAAATATCATAAAGTATTGCTATTATTTAACAAATAATCTATATCGATGTAACAGATGTTAGAGGAAAGCTTCTCTTGTGTAGGAACTAATGCTAGTTGTTCCAGACATGCTGCTTCTTCGCAGCGCCAAATTGTGGTCGTGACTTAACAGGGGGTATGTTCTTCAAAAGTTGTTAATCAGCAGAAACTGAACTTAATAAAGGAACATGAAACCTTTTGCAGAAGATAATAGCAGTGTGAAGAAATTTCTCTAATTCACATATACAAGTGTGTTATAATGGTACAGAGGTTATTGTGGTGCTTCTTAGAATACATAGTCATGTTTTCAAATTTTAGTACAGCCATTATGTTGAGCTGCAGGATGGGGTACCTAAATTTGTTTGACATCAATGAATTTACTTAATGTTAAGTTACTAAACAGTGAATTAGTTCACTCTAAAATGATTTTATTACTAATGTAGAAAAAGTACATTCCTTCAGCATGAAAATGCCAGAATTTGCAAATTCGTCCAATTCATGCAATCATAGCAAAATAGATTGGGAGAAATTGAAAAAAATAAATAAATAAAAAATAAATAAATAAAACGGCATGGCTGTGTTGTAAGAAGTTTACTTCCCGACCATGCACGTGGTTTTGGGTTCAGTCTTACCTTGTGGCACCTTGGGCGAGTGTCTTTTATTAAAATTTTGGTTGCTTTGGGCCAACCAAAGCCTTCTAATCAGATTTGATAGATGGAAACTGAAAGAAGCTCATCGTATATATATATATATATATATATATATATATGCTTGTCTTTGTATTTGTCCTCCACCACAAGTTGACAATGGGTGTGGTTCCATTAACATTCCCATAACTAAGCAGTTCAGTAAAAAAGACCAACAGAATAAATCCCAGGCTTAAAAAAAAAAAGTACTGGTGTTGGTATATTTGAGTAAAAAACCTCCCCAGGTGGTGCCCCAGCATGGCTGCAGTTCAAGGACTAATACAAATTAAAGATAAAAGATAAAAAAAAAAAACAATATTATTTGAGTTCTGATCCTGACAGCAGATTTTTGGTAACCGTGAAGGAGGGAAGAGTAAACATTAAATTTTTGTGAGGCAGGTAACATATAAATGTCGATGGCCATATCTTTCTGGATGACATTAGTAACAGAAAGTAAGCCTGCTGCATTTTAAGAATTAAAAATATTGTATTCAGCCCCAGGTTGTTCTGATACCTCAGACCTATGATTAAAAGCATTCCAGCCTTGACTTGGGTGCATCAAGGCTTAAACTATCTAATATAGTTTTCCTCTTTTAAAGCAAGTTGGGTATGATTTGAAGTATATTTGGTTACCGTTATTAGAAGGCTGAGCTGAACATGAAGAGGGCTCCTTGTTACTTACGCCAGAATTTCACTTCTCTAAAATAGGATGTAGTTTTGATTTCTGACTCAAATCATTTTTGTGATGATATTAAGAGAAAAATAAAAAAAAAAATATTAATGTAAAAAACAACATTACATAGCTCAATTAGAAGAACATCAGGTGTTTAGAAAAATATTAATTTTGTTATGATAAAGTCATTATATTAATTTTGTTAAGATGATAAATTTATTAGCAAAGAAACAACAGAAGATTTCATAGAGCAGGAAGCAAAGAAGCTGACGGAATTTAATTACATATTTTTACATTTTTTAGCTTTGAGTTCAAATGAGTGGATTTGATAGACGGAAACTGAAAGAAGCCTGTCATATGTATGTATGTATGTATGTATATGCATGTATGTATGCCTTGGTGTCTGTGTTTGTCCCCTCCCAACCACTACCACCTCTTGACAGCTGGCGTTGGTGTGTTTATGTCCTCATAACCTAGCAGTTCGGCAAAAGTGACCAATAGAATAAGTACTAGGCTTAAAAGAAATAAGGTCCTAGGGTCAGTTTGTTCGACTAAAACCATTCAAGGTGATGCTCCAGCATGGCTACAGTCAACTGACTGAGACAAGTAAAAGAATAAATGATGACTTTTTCTCTAGCATTGAAACGCGATCTAATAGCTGCTATGCTAATATATCTGAAAATATAGATTGGAACTTTGAACAAAATGTATTTCCCTTTTAATGGTGACTCAATACAGGTGTGTTCACTTTTGTTTGTATTTGCATGTATTTGTTATTTTGCATTTTTCAATGAGAAGATTTATATATATTTACATGACCATAATAAAGTTCTTTGAATAATGCATCTGGCACCAAACAATAAAAAAAGAAATTTAAGACACAAATAAATAATAGATAATTAGATAAAAAGTAGATAAACATGAAATAATCTCTCCAAAGGCTAACTCTTCTGATGCAGGTCAAATTCAAAACAAATTTTCTCAATGCATCTGTTCTTAAGTTCTTAAAACTCTGCGGTTGTCCCTAATTAGGAACAGGGAAAAATGCCATGAAAAATACATCAATATTTATGTTACATTACTAACTACAATGTGTGGCTGCGTGTGTATGTAAGTGTGTGAATTCGTGTGTGTGTGTATGAGTGTTTGTGATGGTTTAGTGTGGTTGCATGTGTTTTCTTATGTGAAATAAATGTATATTTGAAAAGGTGGTTATGGAAAAGTAAACTGCAATTTTAAACTATGCTTTTTAAATTCTCAGCTCTTCAGCTCAAGCACACACATACATACAAGTACAGACATATATACACATACAGATATGCATAAACACACACACACACACATATACCCACACACACATCCATACATACATATATTTTTTTACCAATACTTAGACATACGTATGTTTGGTAATAAAAACAAGATAAATAGACCTGAAAGCATGAATAAATAAATATATATATATATATATATATATATATATATATATATATATATATATATATATATTATTTTTAATTGGCAACAGTTTCAAAATGATTCAAGAGTTTCAAGCCATGGCGTTTGATAAGTGTCATGTATAAAATTCTTGGCCCTTGAGTTACCTTAACTTCTGCCGAAAAAATATAAAAGCAGATATATATACGTGCGTGCGTGTGTGCATATAAACACACACACACACATATATATATTCTTTTATTTTACTTGTTTCAGTCATTTGACTGTGGCCATGCACACACAAAGAGTCATTTTAAAGATGGTTGGGAGTTGGTAAAGGAAAGTTTGTTGGTTATCTTAGGCTGGGTAACTACGTATAGAAGGAGCTATGTCCCTAATGCATATAAAAGCTATTTACTGACAGTTGAGAGTCTGCTGAGACAAATTTGACTGATGCATTCAGTAACTCAAGATAAAATACTAGCTACCTCAGTGGTTGATTTTACAAACTGTTACAATTGTTCTGGACAAGCAAACGCATGATAAACCAGCCATATCTGGGCCAGAATTATTTCCTACATGCTTTATGTTCGAACTGGTTAGATCTGGCCTCTTACACCTACCCAACAAGCTCATTAGAATATACAATCACATCGTTGAAATTAGACAGCTGCAAGCCGATGCATGAAGAAATCAAAACCATGTGGATAAATAAGAATCACATTTGATAGAATAATCTTTTCTATTCTAGGCACAAGGCCTCAAATTTTGGGGGAGGGGAGGCAGTTGATTAGATCGACCCAGTACACAGCTGGTACTTAATTTATCAGCCCTAAATGGATGAAAGTAAAGTCGACCGTAACAGAATAATGTGAAAGCTAAGGGATTAAAGGTGTTTCTGCAATGATTATCCTACTTTTTTCCTGATAATCTGCATCTTTGACTGAATTATCCATTCAATGTCTTCCTTTTAGAAGCTGTGATTTGAGTGAGATCTGGCTATTAATTCTAGCAGATCAGACAAGTGATAAGAGAATCACAGTTTGATAAAAGTAGAGCTCTTCATTGAGAGAGGAAAATAGCTGATATAATGAACAAGGCAAGCTATTATTTTACTCTTTTACTTGTTTCAGTCATGCTGGAGCACCGCCTTTATTTGAGCAAATCGACCCCAGGACTTATTCTCTGTAAGCCTAGTACTTATTCTATCGGTCTCTTTTTGGCGAACCGCTAAGTTACGGGGACGTAAACACACCAGCATCGGTTGTCAAGCGATGTTGGAAGGACAAACACAGACACACAAACACACACACACACACACACACACACACACATACATATATATATATATATATATATATATATACATATATACGATGGGCTTCTTTCAGTTTTCCATCTACCAAATCCACTCAGAAGGCTTTGGTTGGCTCGAGGCTATAGTAGAAGACACTTGCCCAAGATGCCACATAGTGGGAATGAACCCGGAACCATGTGGCTGGTAAGCAAGCTACTTACCACACAG
>NC_142945.1:45191859-45221859 GCF_046866305.1 Octopus bimaculoides | reverse complement strand
CCCCATAATGTCATTTTGAAAATAAAAAAAATATACAATAACATCACTGAAATCTCAAAGCCACAAGATAATGCATGGTTAATACAGAACAATAAGAATGAACAAGCATTACATTTGACAGAGTATTCTGAATGCTTAGGGGTTAAGCATTCTCTTTTAAGATCCTATAAAGGCTGCAACTCAGTTCATTAAAGACTGCAGTGTATTTTCTAAATATAGATACTGTAAAAATTGAAAAGTTTAGTTTTGACCAAACATGATTATTCCAAATATCCTAATGGTTTTAGCAAGCAAAACATAATTTGTGTGTGTTTATGAGGAACAAGCATGTTTTAGTGCCCTAATAAAGCAATAGTTAAATACCATAGCAAGCATATTCTATTACATATATCCATCATAATATAACACACATATACACAAATGCAACACTCACACATATATATTCACACAGGTATATACACACAAACAACACACATATACATATATATAAATACACACACACATACAGTCATATGCATACATGCACAACATATGAACACATGCATAGGCATACGCACATAAATATTAATTTGTGTTTTAAATATAAAATAAATATGTCTATGTACAGTTATTTTTGTTCTTAGTTTTTTGTAGTTCATTTACTGATAATAGTCTGTTATCTCGTTGATCGCGAGACATAAAATGAACCAACACACTTCTCTCCCAACAATATACAGAGTCTCTACCATCAGACACATTGCTTAGAAAGAAACCAGTCCGGCTCCAATTAACCATCTGTTTCTCACCCACTGACCCTGACCTCTATAAGCTTTTGACTATGAACAGTTCCAGGGAAAATACAGAAGTATTCAGCATGAATTGTGGTTGCTGAGTTGATTGCTGGTGTTGCTGTTTAGCCCCAGGAGGCTTGATGGGTGGATCAATTATCAAGGGCATTAGACTATATTCAATACACTCATCTTTATAACTTTATACAATAATACACTATAAGGGAAAAATATTTTAATACTCCTATAAATAAAAGTAACACACAGACACACACATATATATATATATAGGTATATGCATGTTTGTATGTATATACATGCACACATACCTACACACGTGTGTGTTTATATACATATGTATACACACACACATGCACAAATATACACACACAAACACACACACAAAAACACCTACACACAGGGCATAACTTCTTTTTATTAACAAATGTGGGTATTTAAATCGCATATATACTTTTTCATTTCATTTCAAAGTTTCAGCTCAGAGCTGCGGCCATGCTGATGCACTACATATACATATTCTTTTATTCTTTTATTTGTTTCAGCCATTTGACTGCAGCCATGCTGGAGTACCACCTTTAGTCAAACAAAGACCCCAGGACTTATTCTTTGTAAGCCTACTACTTACAGTGTATTTTAGCTTGGTTACTATGACAACAGTCCGGATACTTATTGATCAGACCTTCTGTATATAAACAAACGACGGGCTTCTTTCAGTTTCTGTCTACCAAGTTCACTCACAAGGCTTTGGTCTGCACATGGCTATAGCAGGAGACACTTTCCAAAGGTACCATGCAGAGGAACTGAACCCAGGACCATGTGATTGGGAAGCAAGCTTCTTACCACACAACCACACCTGAGCCTACCTATCTATCTATCTATCTATCTACATATATATATATATATATATATATATATATATTAAAGAATGTATTTACACACATTTGTGTACATACATATACAAACACACACGTCTATATTCTGTTACTTTGCCACAAGAGAAGAAAAAAAAGACAAAACATCGATTGTGGTATTGTTTTGTGTAAGCCGGTAAAAGAAGAAATTACAAATTTGTCATCCTTAATAAGCCATTATCACTGATAAGAGAGACAAATGTTGTAGTCAATAATATAGTAGGTTATTAATGTTGCTTGATGGCTGCTGTAAGGAACAGTCACATAAATCATTGTTGTTTAATGACATAGATGATGTGGAAGAGAATTCAACGATGTCTCACATTCACACCTTAGATTTCTCCGTTTGTTTGTTTTAGGTTAGAGAACAATTGAGTCTTTAACACTCTGATTGTCACAGCAGAGTTGATAATGATGTTTGTGAAGTAGGGTTTTTATGCTTTTATTAATGGGGAATGGAAGTGGGAAGTTGTGAGAGGACGGAGGGCAGTATTGTTGGCCGTTTTCAGGAGGTTCTAAGTTCATTGTAAAGAAGAAAAGAGGAACTTATTTTTTAGAGCAACTGTTTGCAACAAAGGGTTGTCTACCAAAGGTGCCCACTGGTTAGATGGAGGTGTTCAAAAAGGGAATACATGAAGCCTGCCATCCAAGACTAGGTAGTGGTCTCTTTGATGGGTATCCACAGAGTTTCCATCAGCTAAAGTTTTACTCACAGGGCTGCAGTCAAATGACTAAAGCGATAAAAGATATGCATAGTCACATATGTGGTTGGGTTTGTTCAGTTTGGCCAAATTCCTATGTAGTTGTATTATATTAAGGCTGAGGAGTCATATTTGTCTTTATGACACATGGAGTAGCTACCAAGGAAGCTTACAGAGGGTGGCACAATAAGGCCAATGGGAATAAGGATAGTTTCTTTCATGTAGATGGCTCTTAATAATAAAGAGAGACCTCAATGGCAGTATTAGATAGTGGGCATATTGGTCATCTATACTAAATAGGCAAAGAGAGGAGTGCATTACTGCTGCAGCATGGGCTGGGGAGAATTGATACTATTTCCATGATATAAACAAGGGTGGGGATTGTTAAACCATCCAAGGAATATATCAATAGCCAAGCTGATTCACCTCTGGAACAACTCCAGGTTTCTAAGATGTATTCATGTCAAGGATATGCAAAATTACCAAATTTGAGAAAAAAAATATATAAATGTAAGCAATAAATTAAATAGATAATTGCTGATAAAAGATAATTTACCTTTCAATGTAATTTTTTTGACACTTTTTAATTTAAATTTCAGATATCCATAAAACACGTTAAGAAAGTTTTACAACATTTCAGTTTAAAAATGGCAACAACAATCATTACAATAATAATAATCATTGAAATTTAAGAAAGATTTATTGAAGAATTACAGAATTAGATTCTAAAAATAAAATATATGCAAAAAAACAAAAAAACAAACGAAAAACTTTGATCTATCACTGACACATCTGCCCATCCAATAATGCTATGTCTGTCCTCCCCCCTCTTTTGCCTGTCGTTCTAGTTCTACGAACAGTTGATATTTTACACTAGTCAAGTAGTGTCTCTTCACGAAAGACCACACAACAACAGCAGCAACAACAACAGCAGGAGCGCTAGCAACAACAACAACAACAACAACAAGGAAATTTGATTACATTTTTTTTCTTGTTCTTTTTACTATTGATCTTTATGAGAGGAAATGAATTTCTTAATTATATCTCATTCTGATCCATATTGACAGAGATTAATTGATGAATAATATAAGGGATATCAAGTTAGATTAATGATATATGTATGCATGTATCATCATCATCATTGCCTAACGTTCACCTTCCATGCTGGCATAGGTTTATATATATATATATATATATATATATATATATATATATATATATTGTGGATACATATGTGTGTGTGCGTTTATATATATATATATATATTGGATATATGTGTGTGTGTATGTATTTTTATATATATATATATATATATATATATATATATATATATATAGAGGGAGAGAGAGAGAGAGAGAGAGAGAGAGAGAGAGAGAAAGAGACAGAAATATTGGATATTGAGGTAGATTAATCCAGATTTATATTTATCTTCAATAATTCCTTGCACCATACATTTTTTGAGTGTTTCTATGGATTTTATATTCCGTCTTTTTTTGGGGGGTTGTTTTTGGGGTTGGATTTAGTCATTAGACTGTGATCATGCTGGGGCTTGTCCTTTGTGGATTTTAGAGACTACTGACGTCTCCCTCAATGCACAATGGCTTGACTATAAGATTTATTTTAATGTTATCTTTTTGTTTAACTGCTAAGTAGTGGAGTATAAACAGTCACAGCATAAATATAAACACTCACACACACAAACACACACACACACACACACACGCACACATACACAACAGGCTTCTTTCAGTTTCTGTCTACTAAGTCCTTTTACAGCATAAATACAGACAAATACAGAAAGCCAATCGTATGTGTGTTTATACCAGTGTGTGTCTGTATGCATGAGTTTTTGTGTATGTATGTGTGTGTCTGTGCTTATACATATGTTATTTTTTTTCTTTTACCTTTTTCAATAATTTGACTGCTACCCTGCTGGAGCACTGCCCTAAAGAATTTTTATTTGCTATAGTTGAACGAATCAGCCTCAATAAATTGTTCTAAGTCGGGTCCTCATTTTATCGTTTCCTTTTGCTGAACTGTTAAGTTACAATGACGTAAACAAACTAACACCAGTTCTCAAGCAGCAGTGGGGACACACACACACACACACACACATTAAGCTTCTTTCAGTTTCTCTCTATGAAATCTATTCACAAGGCTTTAGTTGGCCCAAGGCTAAAGTAGAAGACACTTGTCCAAAGTGCTACAAAGTGGGACTGAACCCAGAACCATGTGGTTGGGAAGCAAATTTCTTACCACATAGCCATACCTGTATAAAAGCAAGTCATGTTTTTGGTGTGTACCTTTATATATTATGAGCTAGTGGCTGAACAAATAAGGATGAACAAAATAAGTTCCACTCTTAAAAACGGAGTAGGGTTGATATCAACGGAAGCCTCTGAAGGTTGTGCCTTTGGATGCCAGCTGTCTAAACACACACACACACACACACACACACACACACACACACACACACACAGCACAGATACACACACACACACACACACACAAAGATACATTTCAATCTTTAACGAAGTTAGCCAAGAAATCATGTCAGAAGATTTTAGATCTCTGATTTCCTGTAAAGCTGAAATCAAATGATACTGGCTAAATGATAAATTTCTAAAATGTGTGTTGTAACAAGTGGTGTACCTTAAGGTGCTGTTCTGGGTCTTCTTTTTCTTTCTGCATAACGTTGTCAGACAAACACTCAAATATATAATCAGTCACACGCAAAAGCTATGAAGACTATACTGATGTGATGCAAGAAATCTTGATCAATGATGATATGCTTTTCAAGAAAATGTAGTCGTCACATGCAACTGGATCAATAACAATGCCATC
This sequence comes from Octopus bimaculoides, assembly GCF_046866305.1. Lineage (NCBI taxonomy): Eukaryota > Metazoa > Mollusca > Cephalopoda > Octopoda > Octopodidae > Octopus > Octopus bimaculoides. The sequence goes on along the minus strand of NC_142945.1, from coordinate 45,216,615 downwards.
TCATTCTGTTCCCAATATTTCAATGTCCTGTTATGGAAGAAGGATCTCCAATAATTCTTCAATAATTCTAGCTTGCTTTATGGTGGTGAGCTGGCTGAATTGTTAGCATGACAGGCAAAATGCTTCACAGATTTTCATCTATTTTTACATTCTGAGTTCAAGTTTGACCACGGTCGACCTTGTCTTTCGTTCTTCTGTGGTTGATTAAAATAAATACCAGATGAATACTGGAGTAGGCGTAACAGACTTACCCCTCCTTTAAAATCGCTGGCCTTCTGCCAAAATTTGAAACCAATATGATCTAGCTTCTTTCAGAGAGATAAATAATTCAAAACTTGGTGGATGCTCCATGGATGCATATGCAGGTTTTGTTGAGACATATTCAGGCTCAGTCCCAGAGTGTAACATCTTGGGCAAGTGTCTGCTACTACAGCCTTGGGCCGACCATAACCTTGTGAGTGGACTTCGTAGATAGAAACTGAAAGAAGCCTGTGTATGTGTTGTGCCACCATGTGTGTGTTTGTGTCTGTTTGTCCCCTACCCAACACCGCTTGACAATCGGTGTTGGTCTATTTACCTTTCCGTAACTTGACAGTTCGGTAAAAGAGATGAATAAAATAAGTACCAAGCTTTAACAAAAAAATTGTTCTTTGACAAAAAAACCCTTCAATGTGGTGCCCCAGCATGGCCACTGTGAAACAAGTGAAAAACAAGAGATAAAGAAATGGTCAACAGTCTGTCTGGAACACAGAGCCTGTGTATTAAGAACATTTGTAATGAGAGGTCCGACAGAGAATTTGAGACACTGGAAACCCCTTATTTTGAGCAGGTTGGGTGTACTATTCACTTATATGATTCATTAGAAGTCCAAGCCTTCCCAACAGCCAAAAAATAAAAACAAAAGCATTTATTAAACAAAAAATAAATGATTAAATAATTGAAAACAAGACCATATATCTACATGGAATGTCTTTATACATTTACATCAACATTCTTTGGAATTTTGGCTGGAGTGAAATACTATAACATATATATGGAAGATTCATGAAAATCATGAATAACTTCAGCGTATAGGAGAGAGAATGTAAAAAGAATGGTTAATACTGGCAGATGCTTTCCTCAAACTCTTGAACCAGGAAACTTTACAGCAACAATGTTGGCATTTAAAAGTCCTTGGTCATACAACTTTAAAGGAATTTAAAACATGGCTAAAATTTTCCTTGAGATATATAAAGAAAAAAACCCACTTATTTTTCTTTTATTTGTTTCAGTCTTTTAGATTGCAGCCATACTGAGGCACCACCTTGAAGAGATTTTAGTTGAATGAATTGACTGAGTACATTTTTTTTTTTTTTTTTTTTAAACCCTGGTACTTATTCTATCAGTTTATTTTGCTGAACCACTAAGTTACAGAGATGTGAACATACCAACATCAGTTGTCGAGTGGTGGTAGGGGACAAACACAGACACAAAAACACATGCATACATGCACAAAGACACATGCACACACACACACATGCATAAATATATGTGTGTGTGTGTGTGTGTATATATATATATATATATATATATATATATATATATATATTATTTTATTTTATTTTATATTATATTATATTATATATTGTATATTCCATATTCTATACCCCACATTGGTTCTGCAGGAATATAAATAAAACATAAAAAACAGACAGTGTTGGAACTCTTTTAAACAAAATAATATATTCCTCTATACACAATCATACAAAAAAACCCACCTTTTTTGTATTTATTTTTACTCGCATATATATATATATATATATATATATATATATATATATATATATACATACACACACATACATACAAAGAGCTTCTTTAAGTTTCCATCTACCAGATCCACTCACAAAGCTTTAGTCAGCCCAAATCTATAGTAGAAGACACTTGCTCATGGTGCCATACAGTGGGACTGAACCTGGAACCCTGTGGTTGGGAAGCAAGCTTCTCCCCACACTGCAATCAGGCATCTACAAAAGAGGTTACAATCAAAACAAAAGGAGTTAACCCCATTTTATTAGTTTCCCAACTAAAGACTGGAGGACATACACTGACAAACCCAACAAAATTACTCAGGACCCTTTGATATGTGCAGAGATGACACAGAAGACAAAGACTATTCAATTCTGAAGGTGATACGGCTCCAGGTTGGCTTTGATGGCTAAGATGAACCAAGGAACTTGTAAACATATGCTATTTTCCGCACCACTTCTATTCTCACCTGTATATTATCTTGCAATCACTTAACTGTCACAGTTTCAGTTACAGCCACACACTGCCTCTATCAACACAGTTACCAGCACCACTACTGCTGCAGCTGCTGCTGCTGCTACTACTACTACTACTACTACTTCAGACTCAAAGACAATAAAATACTGATGTCCATGGTCCATTCTTTCACAAAAAATAGATTGGTGATATGAATGTGTGTGTGTGTATGTGTGTGGCTGTGGTCTGAGTTTTTGTGTGGTGGTGGTTGTGTGTGTGTGTGTGTGTGTGTGTGTGTGTGTGTGCATATACATGCTTTATGTACAAACTTGTCTTTCTAAGCATTTATTGTACATAGCTATATACAAAACATACTTCATATCTCTTCATACATGCTGCTGCAGCAAACACACTCATACACATAGACATACACACTCAAACACAAACATACACAAACAAATATATAAATGCATACACACATAGAGATTTGGTGTAAAAGGTATAATAAATAGGTAATTGAGGTCATATATTTGTTAAAAGTTCACAGAAATGTGAATATGTATGCATTGGGTTATTTGAGAACAGACACAAGAAGAATCTGCTATTAAATCTGTATAAATTATTCAACAGATTAATGCCTGACCAAACACTAACGAGTCTAAAAGACAATTACACACCTTTTGGCTATTCTGTAACAAATCTCTCACGTTGATGTTAAGTCAGTACAATAGATCTCCATTGATTCACCTTGAAAACGTTTCAAGTTTAATACATATGAAAGCGGGGGGGGGGGGGTGAAGTTATAGACTCGATAGACTGACTTGCAATATTTAGGTATGTAATGCTGTATTCTAAGTTCAAATCAAATCAAAGTAGTTTTTATTACTCTTACTCTTTGACTCTTTTACTTGTTTCAGTCATTTGACTGCGGCCATGCTGGAGCACCACCTTTAGTCGAGCAAATCGACCCCAGGACTTATTCTTTGGAAGCCTAGTACTTATTCTATCGGTCTCTTTTGCCGAACTGCTAAGTTATAGGGATGTAAACACACCAGCATCGGTTATCAAGTGATGTTGGGGGAACAAACACAGACACACAAACATACACACACATATATATATACACATATATATACAACAGGCTTGTTTCAGTTTCCGTCTACCAAATCTACTCACAAGGCTTTGGTCGGCCCGAGGCTATAGTAGAAGACACTTGCCCAAGGTGCCATGCAGTGGGACTGAACCTGGAACCATCTTTCTAAGGGGATGAGGCTTGATTGTACACTGTTATGGTTCAATTTACATCTAGGATGCATTATAGGAATATAAATCAACTGCTATGCTTGATTGGTCCCATATTTCATTGATCTTATGTTATGTGATTGGTACTATACTTGTTTTGGACCTCAGAATATTGGTTTCAAATTTTGGCACAGGGCCAGCAATTTTGGGGAGAGAGTAGGTCTATTCCATTACTCAAATTGCACTTATTTTATCGACCCTGAAAAAAATTAAAGGCGGAGGTGACCTAGGCAGAAGTTGAACTCAGAACGTAAAGATGGACAAACTGCCGCTAAGCATTTTATCTGGCATGCTACTTTTCTGCCAGCTCACATCTTTATCAGGGGCAAACCTGAGGGGGGGGGGGGGGCTGAGAGGCATGTGCCCCCCTCAAAAACAGAAGTGCACCCTTCTAAATAATGTTATTGCACCCTTTTTTCCTGGAATTGTATTCCCTGCTGGCCTTGTGCTCTCCCTTTGAAAAGTTCCTGGGACCATGCTTGCTTATGGCCCTCAAAATATTGAAAATAAAAGTGAACACAAATGATTCATTTAAAATGACCAAATGTTTGTGCTGCACATCACCTCACTCTTTCCATCAAATCAACATTGTCTGAACAGGTGCACCATGTACCAGGTAACAGGTGTCGAAGTGATCGTAGTGCAGCATGAAATGAAGTGTTTTGTTCAAGAACACAATGCAGTACCCAGTTTAGGAATTGAAATCACGATCTAATAAATCGTGAAACACCCTAATCACTATGTCATGTACCCTCCCTACACATTTTTTCCCCTCTCTCTGTATTTTTTCATTCTCTCTTCTTTTTTTTCCACCTCAATCCTTTCTGTTGAAGAGCTTCGGCTCAAAATGTCAAAAACTTCTCCATTCTTCCCAAGCGTTAAACTAATACATCTGCTTGTTGTTCCTTCACCTGTCTTCGTCTCTTGTTTTCAGTAAATTTGAACTATATATATATATATATATATATATATATATATATATATAAATTTATATGCACATATATATATAAATGCATATGTATGTATATATATGTATGTATGTATATGTATGTTTATGCCTATATACATATATATATATATGTACATATAATTCTTATGTTTGTATCACCGGTCTTAATTGCATACCTTACAGAACAATAGCCTTGATGGGCAGAAAAGACGAAGGTAAGTGAGGTGGGGGACACACATTCACAGAACTAATTAAAAATTTATGAAACAGAAACAATAACTTTACCACCCCCACATCCAGGTGGATGCTGGGGGGTGGTAAAGTTATTGTTTAAATGAAATGAAATATAATTATTAAGGATTAATTGCAAATGTGCACATGTATTATGTGCATCATTGTTGCAGTTCAGGATAGAGTAGCAGCACTGATGACAATGAGGGTGGGGGCATGGGTGATGGGTGGCAGGCGTGATGGCATGGGTGAGCGGATGGGTGGTAATCGTAGTAGTAGTAGTAGTAGTGGTGGTGATGGTTCCATGTGGTGGATGAGTGGTGCTGTGGTATTAGAGGAGGGTAAACCAGGATGATGGTGATGTGTGGGGTGGATGTTGGGAGGGGAGCAGTGGTGACGGTGATGGCAGTGAGGATAGTGGTGGTGGGGGGATAGTGGAGGGGGGAGAGTGGTGGTGCTGCATAATGGTAATGGCACTGGGGTTGTTGGTACAGTTACATCAACATTATCAAGAATTATTGGGAGAGCGGGGGGGGGGGGGGAGGCTATGATGGGCAGATATTTGGGTAGGGTGGGGTCAATCAATTTTCAGATTACTGATGTACCCCACTGTGTATAACTCCACTCATCATCCGCATCATCATTATCATCATCATTGTCATCATCATCCTCTTAATCATCATCATCATTGTCACCATTGTCATCATCGTCATCCCAATCATCCTCATCATCATCATTGTCATCATCCTCTCAATCATCATCATCGTCACCACCATCATCATCATCATCATTATCATTGTCATCATCATCATCTCCTCCTCCTCAGTGAAACTTTCATTTCGGGTATTATTTTCATTTTATTTTGTTTCATTCCCTTTTTCTTTTTTATTGTTTTTCCTTTGTTTTATTGCAAAGACTTCTCCCCAACATTCCTCTACTCCCATAGTTCATAAAGCTCCTCCCTCCCACTGCAGGAAACAATTGATTTATCATTCTCACTCATACTTAACAATCCTTTAATCGCCTTCTTTCTACATCCTTCTTTAAATCGGTTATCAGTTTCGACTGCAAGCAATGTTGCTACATCAACGACAACAACAACAACAACCCCCACCACCACCACAACAACAACAACAACAACAACAACCGCCACCACCACTACCACCACCACTACCACAACCAACACAACCACAACCACCACCACCACCACCACTACCACAACCAACACAACCACAACCACCACCACCACCACCACCACAACAACAACAACAACAACCACCACCAACACAACCACCACCACTACCACAACAACAACAACAACCACCACCACCACTACCACCACAACAACAACAACCACTACAACCGCCAGCAACCCCCCCCCCCCAACAGCAACAAAACAAACCCCAAAACCACTGCCTCAACAACCCCTAATAGCACATTTATCATTCCATTTATACCATCACCAACAAGACCAGAGCACCATCTCCTTCACCACCACCAGCACTGCTACCATCGCAATTATTGCTATCATCAATCACCATTACTGATATGACCATACCATTACCACCACCACCACCACCACCACCACCACCACCATGTTACTATCACTATCTCCATCAGTACCACAACCAGTGTATCACAACCACTTCCAAGACCAGCAGTACCACTGCTACAACCACTGCTAGTGACAGTGGTGTTGGTGGCAATGGCAGTGTTGGTCTTAATGGTCTTGGTGGTAGTTGTGGTGGTAGTAGTAGTAGTAGTAGTAGTAACCTAGCAGTTCGGCAAAAAAGACTGATGAATAAATAGTAGGCTTACAAAGAATAAGTCCTAGAGACGAATTGCTCGACTAAAGGTGGTGCTCCAGCATGGCCGCAGTCAAAATGACTGAAACAAGTAAAAGAATATTGTTATTAAGGCGTCGAGCTGGCAGAATTGTTACTGTGCCAAGAAAACGGCTTAGTGGCATTTCGTTCATCTTTACGTTCTGAGTTCAAATTCCGCCAGAGGCGACTCTGCATTTTATCTTTTTTTTTTGTGGGGGGGGGGGGGTCAATGAAATAAGTACCAGTTATGTATGTGGGTCAATATAATCGACTAGCTCCTCCCTCAAAATTTCAGTCGTTGTGCCTTTAGCAGATATTAAAGCAGTGAGCTGGGTAAAATGCTTAGTGGCATTTTGTCTGTCTTTACGTTCTGAATTCAAATTCCACTGAGGTTGACTTTGCTTTTGGGGTCAACAAAATAAGTACCAGTTACATATGGGGGTCAATATAAATGACTAGCTCCTTCCCCAAAAATTTCAAACCTCATGGTTTTAGTAGAATGGATTATTATTATGATTATTAAGGCAGTGAGCTGGGTAAAATAGCGGCATTTTGTCCATCTTTATGTTCTGAGTTCAAATTCTGCCAAGGTCGACTATACTTTTTATCATTTTGTAGTTGATAAACTAAGTACCAGTTAAATACTGGGGTCGAAGTAATAAACTAGCCCCCTTCCCAAAAATTTGCACCTATAATATAAAGGCTTATTAGTAGTAAGAGTGCCACAATAGCAGTGATGCAGGTGGTAAATGGTGAGGGTTGTGGTGGTAGTGTCACATTAGTGGTGAATGTACCACTTCACTGGGGGACACAGTAATGGTAGGGTGTTGCAGTAGTTGTGGTTTAGGTGGTAGCATTGCTTTGTGCAGTAGTAGTGGTATTATCACATTAATGGTGCGAACATTGCAATGCAAGTAGTAGCAGTAGTAAAAGTGGGGTATTGTATAAATGGTGACAGGGGTGGTGTTAATGGGGTGATGCAGTGGTGGTGGGGATAATAGTTGCAGTAGGGGAGGAGGTAGTGTTACATTAGGGAATTCTGCAGTTGTGGTTATGGTTGCGATGGCGGTGGTGATAGTGGTTGTTGTGGTGGAGGTGGTAGTGGTTGTGGTAGCACTGTCATGGCAGTGGTTGTAGCATAGGTGAAGGTGTGAGTCTCATGGATGTTGAAACCTTAAATACATTTCCTCACAGCATCTGTTGCCTTAATTAGTCAGACACCTTAGGGGTTCCTTAATTGGCAAGAATCATTGAATTTGCAGTGAATGATGGGGGAGAAGGAAGGAAAGCCTTTTTCAACTCCCCAAACCTCTCCCAGTTAAATCACATTAAACAACTACAACAGCAAAAAGAACTTCTTTGCAAGCTACCCGATCTGCTGAAATAGTAGTGAAAACTCATACAAATGACCTGATACCATTTTAAATAAAGGACATATTCAGTAATATTGTAATGAAATATGGGATAGTCATGGCAGGAAGGTATTTGATCATAATACAATCAGGGCCAACCTGGGGTTGAACAAGAGCAGTAATAGCAAGCTGGTGAAAAAGTCTCTATATAGTCACTCACCCTGCTAGAAATAGCAGCCATAACAAATTGGCTAATGTGATCTTTGATACATTGCATTCGAAAGATCGAAAAAGATGGAAGAACATATTGATAGTGTAGTACAGAAAAAAATGACTGGATAATGATGGGTGGAAAAATTTTTCAGTTAGCAAAGGACTTAAATATATGTGTTTGTGTATATGTGTTTGCATGCAAAGAGATTCTTAAAAACTATTGTACATGTTTCTGTTGATAATCAAAATGAGTATTCCAGTCAATATTTTACTGAATAACATTTATTTTAAGCTCAAAAATATTGCTTTAAATTTGATCTTGAAAATGCACTATAATTCCGTTCATGAACATAAGGTTATGTTCGTGTATGGAAAAGAAAATCGAAAATAAGAAAGCTACAAAGTTTATATATATAAACCCTGCCAAATCAGATTAGAGCCTGGTGTAGCCATCTGGTTCACCAGTCCTCAGTCAAATCGTCCAAGCCATGCTAGCATGGAAAGCAGACGTTAAACGATGATGATGATATATATATATATATATATATATATATATATGACAACATTTCACTCTCTCTTGCTTGCCTTTTCTTCAGTTACATAGGTCCTTTAAGACTCTCTCGTTTTGAAAATCGCAATGTGATATCTTCAGTATTGATGCCTTAAGCACTCAATATACTCTGTAAAGTGTTGGCATTAGAAAGGGTATTCAGTCCCAGAAACCATGCCAAAATAGATATTAGAGTACAAAGCCTTCTTCTAAGTCATCAGAAACAGTCAAACAGTCCAATCCATGTAAGATTGAACAGTAGATATTAAATGAAACACACACACACACATACAGGGTGCAGTAAATGAATTGTTGTCTAAATTATGCAAAAATGAAAATAGCACTGGCGCCTCATTTTAACAGATATATTTACCAAAACTGCATAAAAATATCTTGAACGACTAAAGAGTAAATTTAATCAATAAAATTGCCATTGGCTTCAACCATGGTCTCCAGCCTTGTTACATTCTGTGTCGTGCTGAATCTCCTTGGAAACTAAATTTGAGGGCATACATGTCTGTGGAGTGCTCAGCCACTTACATGTTAATTTCACAAGTAGTCTGTTTTGTTGGTTGGATCAACTGAAATCCTTATCATTGTAACCAATGGAGTGCCAGTTAGTTATATAACAGACATAGACAGACAAACAAACAAACAAACAAACAAACAGACAGACAGACAGATATGCGAGTAATGGCATAAAAGCTGACATGGCTTTGTGGACGTGTGGTAGTGATGTTTGCTTTGTAATCACACAGTGTTGGGTTCTATTCCACCATGTGACACCTTTGTCTAATCTTCATGCAGATCTATGCTTCATGAGAGATATCGTTATGGTTGACAGATTTAGTATGGAAACCCAGTATGCCATCAAGAACAACAATTCTCTCACCTCCAGCATATTTATGTCAATTTTTCTATGCCAGCATGTGTTAAACGAAACTTTATGCTGAAGCAGATGTTTTATGGCTGGGTGCCATTCCTGTCACCAAAACCTGTATTCAAATTAAGGTAACCATTCCACAAATTACTACACAGCTGCCAAATTAAGGGGTTTTTGTTAATTGAGAAAGTTTAAAAAGTGTTCCCACATATTGTTTATTTGGAAATAATTATGATATTTTACTATGAATACACCCTGATATACCCTTTATGTATCAATGTCATGTATTATTGTACATTCTGTTAGCCTTGAGTTCAATCAGCTTCATACAGTTTCTATTTGGGCTTTGTTCCTTTTATTTATGTGATTTCCTTTTCTTTTACACCCGTTTTAATTTACTACCCCAACCAATTAACTTCAAGTTATAGAACATTAAATGATGCTACATCACACATATACACAGAGATATTCTTTTATTCTTTTACACCAACTTAAAGAGTTTTGGTCAAAGAAATCAATCTCAAGACTTATTCTTTGTAAGCCTAGTACTTATTCTATTGGTTTTTGTTTTGCCGAACCACTAAGTTATAGGGATATAAACACACCAGCATCAGTTGTCAAGTGCTGGCCGGGAGACAAACACACAAACACACACAAGTCCGATGGGCTACTTTCAGTTTCCACCTACCACATCCACTCACAAGGCTTTGGTCGACCCGAGGCTATAGTAGAAAACATTTCACCAAGTTGCCACACAGTGGGACTGAACCCTGAACCATGTGGTTGGGAAGCAAGCTTCTTACCACACAGCCATGCCTTGGCATCTTTTAGTTTCAGTCCCAAGCCCCACTCTCCCCTTTTTCTGATAAGATTTTTCTTATACTGTGTATTTTTTTTATGTCTGTTTCTATGAATTTTCACTACCTGTTATCTTTTATTTTCTATCTTTTATTTGTTTTAGTCATCAAATTGCGACCATGCTGGGGCACTGCCTTGAAAAATTTATAGTCAAATGCATCGACCCCCCACCCAGTACTTTTGCTTTTGTTTTATATGATGTATGTTTTTTTATATGATGTTATAATATCAAATGTTCCTGATGTTCTCTTATTACACTCCAACTGTGTATCTTCAACAAGCACCCCAGGATATCTCTATTCAATAATTCCTATGACCTGCACACTATGACTGCGCATATGACACTCTTGCCAGACTGTTCTGTACATGCTCATTTATATTAACTAGTATAGTTCACTTGGCCAGATTCCCCATACAACATTTTTAAAGCCTGGTACTTATTCAATCAATTCCTTTTGCTGAACTGCTAAATTACGGGGATATAAACACACCAAAACCAGTTGTCAAGCAGTGGTGGTGTTGGGGACAAACACACACATAAACATATATATATGTATATATATATATATATATATATATATATATATATCATCATCATCATCGTTTAACGTCCGCTTTCCATGCTAGCATGGGTTGGACGATTTGACTGAGGACTGGTGAAACCATTGGCAACACCAGGCTCCAATCTAATTTGGCAGAGTTTCTACAGCTGGATGCCCTTCCTAACGCCAACCACTCAGAGAGTGTAGTGGGTGCTTTTACGTGTCACCCGCACGAAAACGGCCACGCTCGAAATGGTGTCTTTTATGTGCCACCCGCACAAGCCAGTCCAGGGGCACTGGCAACGATCTCACTCGAAAATCCTACGGGAGCCAGTCAGGCGGTACTGGCAACGGCCACGCTCAAAATGGTGCATCTCATGTGCCACCCGCACAAGAGCCAGTCCAGGGGCACTGGCAACGATCTTACTTGGCTTGCCGGGTCTTCTCACGCACAGCACATTTCCAAAGGTCTCGGTCAGTAGTCATCGCCTCGGTGAGGCCCAATGTACGAAGGTCTTGCCTCACCACCTCAGCCCAGGTCTTCCTGGGCCTACCTCTTCCACGGGTTCCCTCAACTGTTAGGGTGTGGCACTTTTTCGCGCAGCTATCCTCATCCATTCTCACCACATGTCCATACCAGCGCAATCGTCTCTCTTGCACGCCACAACTGATGCTTCTAATGTTCAGCTTTTCTCTCAAGATACTTACACTCTGACGGGTATTCACATTGACATTACACATCCAACGGATCATACTGGCTACGATGATATATATATATATATATATATATGGTGATATATCTATATGATGATATATATATATATATATATATATATATATATATATATATATATGTATATATGGAAAAAAGACTAAGTAGAAAATGCTGAAATACTTTTATAAAGAACATTACAGAACCGGTTTCGATCCCTGAGATCTTTTCAACAGTAAATATGAATAATAGATTTTTGAAAGATTATTGAAAAATTACATTTTGGTAAATTTAAAAGAAAAGTCTTTTTAAAGACATATTTGTATAGTATTCAAGTAACAGCGGCATTTTTCTTGTTTCTGCCTGTCTCTGTTTCACTTGTTAACTCTTGTGGGTTCGAAGAAGGACTGCTATGATAGTAGCAGTGTTAATTGGTTGGGTGTCCTGACATTGACCTGTTGATGGATGTAGTGACCCACGCAAACATTATAAACAATACAGATCAATATTTGCTGAACCACCTTCACAAATGATTTGTTTACTGTGATCAAATGCATGTGCTGTATATGAGCTCACTTCCTCCATTAAATTGACGTTGCCTGGACAGGTGCACAGTGTACCATGCATCAGGAGTTGAAGTGATCACAGAGCAAAGTGAGATGAAGTGTTTTTGCTCAAGAAGACAACACACCAGCCAGACCAGGAATTGAAAGCTCGATCTCGTAATTGTGAGTGCAACACTGTAGCCACCAGGCCAGGCATCTTCAAACACACACACATAAGCACATATGCATGTGTGTGAGTGTACGTGTGTGTATCTGCAATTTAAAGAGCTTGTCCTGTTCCACCTGGGAATAATGGTAAGGCTGCAAGTGACATGGCCTAACTACTGCACTTTGGGTTATTGAGGCAGTAGAGTGAACAACTACTTAGATATTAACTCCACAAGCAGAAATTAAGTTGTTCAAACAACTGGATGATTATGTCGGAGACCAATGGAGATTCCACTATAGCTAGGTTATGATACTAACGACACATCAAAGTACAGTAAATATAAAGATTGATATTTCATTAAATATGATAATGATAGTATCTTCTATGTTTATTGGTTTCACTTCCATTTCAGCCACTTTTAAATGCTTCTATTACGTTTATTTATGTAGAAGACATATTTAACAGGAATATCAGTCAATACCATGTACAAACTAATTATTATAATTATATAGATGCACATAGGTATATGTGTGTGTGTGTTTATATATATATATATATATATATATATATATATATATATATAAATACAGGTATAGATAACTACATATGTATCTATCTGTGTACATATATATTTGTGTGTGTGTGTGTGTATACATATACATATATATAGGTACAGGTGTGGCTGTGTGGTAAGAAGCATGTTTCACAACCACATAGTTCCAGGTTCAGTCCCACTGTGTGGCACCTTGGGCAATTGTCTCCTACTATAGTCTTGGGCCGACCAAAACCTTATGAGTGGATCTGGTAGATGGAAACTGAAAGAAGCCCATCGTGTATGTGTGTTTGTGTGTGTGTATCGTTGTGTCTGTGTTTCTCTCCCCACCACTGCTGGACAACCGGTGTTGGTGTGTTTACATCTCTGTAACTTAGCAGCTTAGTAAAATTAACAGACAGAATAAGTACTCAGCTTTAAAAAAAAAATATCTCCTGGGTGCTATTTGTTTGACTAAAACTCTTCAAGGCAGTGCTCCAGCATGGCCACAGTCAAATGACGGAAACAAGCAAAAAATGAAAGAACATGTATAGACACACGCATACACACACACAGAGTGAAACTTTGGTTAATAGATGCCTCTCATCATGAATAAATTGGTTTATGAATAATTTTCCAAGCATAAAACATTTTGGGTGACAAATGGTGTTTTGAGTGATGAGTGCACAAGCTGACAACATGGATTGTTAGATAGAGTATTAGAGAGAATCGAGATCGTGATGCTGTAGATGAGGAACGTCGACAGTCAAATAATAGCATGTTTGCATTTAGTCATTTTGAAACGAAATGGTCATGAAAGTAATACTATGAAAGGCTACTATATCTGGAGAATACATGGAAAAGAGAAAAGTCTTCAAAACGTGAAACCCACAGAGAGACCAGACAGTCTATTTGGCAATAGCATGATAGATAAACCAATCAAGGATATGAAGACAGGAAATACCCCTGATCCACAAGGAATTACAGCTGAGATACTTAAAAATAGTTGATGAATTGGGATACTGCCTTATCACAGAGTGGACAGAGTGATGTCAAATCCAATGACTCATTTAGCAATATTATATTAAATTGTTACAAAGTTAAAGGTAATGCCATAGAGAAATGTAATTACAGAGGTATGAACTTGCTGGACCAGGTCATAAATGCTACTGAAATAGTTATAATTCCATTAATCTGGAAGCAGATTATCCTACATGAAATGTAGTTTGGTTTTGTGCCATGGAGAAGCACTGCTGATGTTCTCTTCATAGAAAGGCAACTGCAGGATAAGTACTTAGCCTCCAGTAAATTGCTGTACTTGCTGTTCATTGACCTAAAGAAATGTTTCAGTAGAGTACCCTCCTCTGTACCCTGATTTGGTGCTTGCTGTAGAAGCAAGGAGTAAATAAATGGTATGTGAGAGTCATTCAAGTCATGTACAGGGCTGCTGTCAGTTAGGTGAAAATTAGCAACAAGTTCAACAATGAATTAAGTATGGAGTTAATAGCTCATTAAGGCTCACTTCTCAGTCCCCTCCTATTCATCATAGCACTTGAGGCCATAACAGAGGAGACCAGTGTGTCCTCTATGCTGATGACCTGGTTCTTATGTCAGAACCTGTAGTAGAATTAGAAAAGAAATTTCAGGCATGGAAGCAAAACCTGCAATCAAAATGTCTTGAAGATAACTTAACAAAGGCCAAAATTGTAGTAAGCAGGAAAACTGACAGGACACTACGCCTTTCATGAAAATGGCTCTCTTTGGTATATGGAAAAGGTGTCAGTAGAAATTCCATACAGATGCACAGATAAAGTAGAGATGGAGAACAGATGGGAAATAGATTTTCTTGAATGCCTAGAAAGATCCCTAGAGGTAGCAGATAGTTTCTGTTACCAAGGTAACCTTTCTGCTCAAGAAGATCTGCTTTGCCTCATGTTTTGTAATGCTACCCATCACCTCCTCTTCTCTGATCCACTCCTATTTCCTACATTTTGTGACCAAACAGAAAATAATTACTGATCATGGCTCCACCCTGATCACTCTTCAGTGAATTCCTAACACTTCACACACCTCAGTCTCTATTCTTAATTACATTCACCTTTTGTAACACGAAGACATATCTATGTCCTGACAGCTCATCCCCAGCATCCTTTTCTCTCATTTTCCAGTTAGGGTAGCCATGTATTCTCACTACAGCATGACACATGTTGCTGTCACGCTATAATGTTTTAGCTTCTTAATACCTGGCAAAAGCAACATGGAGTGAGTTTTCTCTTGTGGAAATACCTGGTGATTTCACTCAAGCTGTTGTTATGAAAAGAACACCCAGTACACCCTCTCAACTGCACCATCATTACTCTTTTGCTGCTCTGCACAATCACAAATCCCCTCCCTAAACTCCTGGTCACACTAGTCCTCTCTTTTCTACCCACCTTGTACCTTGAAGGCCCCCCCCCCCACTGACGCTTGATCACCTCTATTACCATTTGCTTTTCAGCTCCGCTCAATCTCTCCTATCCTCTCCTCTAAAATGTGAGTAGACATGCAACATCTCTACAACAAAAAATCTATTCTGCTCTGGTCATTTCTTTTGTAATTTACCCCCTCTTTACTCAATATTTCTTAGCATAAGGTTGTTGTCCTCAGGGTTCATTGTCTTGAAAGCTGCATTGTGATCACACAAGTGCTAATGACATTTTAAAGGTACCCAGTACATGTGATAAAGTGTTTGGAATTGGGAAGGACATCTAGCTTTAGAAACCATGTCAAAATAGATGCTGGATTAAAATGCAGTCCTTTATCCCACTGAATCTTGTGAAGTCATTCAACCCAGTCAGCATAAAACATGGATGTTAAATAATGATGATGATGATGTATATATATGAAAATACACACATACACACATATTTATGTACATATATGAATACGCACATATATAGAAAAATCACATGATAAAGTGATGGACCAGATTATCAATTTAACAAACATATCGAAAGAGCTACTAAGAGTTTCATGCTTTTATGATACTTTAAATAAGCAGATTTATAAAACACACCATGAATCACCAAGCAGTCTTTCAGGCTTTGTTTATGTATTAGATATATATAAAAAAAAAAACTAGGATGCTGGATAGTGAGGAAATAAGAATAAAATGAGAAGAAAATTGCAGAGAAATTATGCAAAAAATGGAATAAGAAGATTCTGTCTAGTAAACCCATTCACAAATCTGTTGTCATCCCAAGTTTATAGTAGAAAACTCTTGTAGAAGGTACAAGGTACCTTGTGTCAACCATGGGGTCGGGAAGAGTACTTCTTGACCACACAGCAATGCCTGCACCTGAATGTGTATATGTTTGTATGTATGTATTTATGTATGTATGTATGTATGTACATACATATGTGTGTATATGTATGTATTTATGTATATGTGCATGTGTATGTATGCATGAATGTTAGTATGTATACCTGTCTACCTATCCATTTCTATATATCTCTGTTTATACACACACACACACACACACATACTTACATACATATATTATTTATTTCTTATATGTACGTTTATGAATATGTATATATGCATACACACACGCGTGAATGTGCACACAAACACACACACACACACACACACACAATATTGAATGTGAGTTTTTATGTGAGTGTGTGTGTGTATATGTGTAAATAATGTTGTATTTATAAATGTTAGCTTTGTTACTGACACTTCATTATCAATAAATGAATAAACACGATATTCTACATACATACATACATATACATACATATACATACATACATACATACATGTATACATACATACATACATACATACACATACTTATATAACTTATATACAAGCATACCATCTAAACTGCGATATACAATCCATTCACTCAGCATCATTTTCATAGCAACTGGTTTTATTCTGTTGCTAAGGAAACATCATTGTTAATATTTGCCTCTAAAGCAGCAGGCGCTGGCTTTCAAATTTATAAGTGGGAATGGTACTGGATGTTGTTGCTTTCATGCTTCTTAATATGTTGTTGTTGTTTAACCCTTGGTCAGCCTTCAGTAAGCAGTCCTATGATCCAAAGCATTCAAACAAATTCCCATCCTGTTTTTTTTTGTTTGTTTTTGTTTGTTATTTATTTTTAATATTGTTATGTTATCTGTTGTCTATGACTGCATTATCGAATGTGTTGTTCTGACATTTTTGAAGCAAGCCGAGTGAGATTCGAAGATTTGGCTGCTATATTTTGCAGTTTGAGTGACCACATATACTTTGTGCCGAACCACTGCTTGACAACTGGTGTTGGTTTGTTTATATCCAAGCATGAGATTTAAAAGGAAAAAAAAAATTCACTGGGGGAGGGGTTGACATGTTCAACTAAATCCTCTTCAAGGAGGTGCTCCAGCATGATCGCAATCTAATGACTGAAGCAAGTAAAAGATAAAAAATAAATGAGTCAGAAAAGGCTTGGATAGAAAATATCTTACTGTCCCTTGTGTGTTGTGAATAATTGTAAAGTTACTGCCTTGAAGGCTTCAAACTTTAATGCGTTGATGGTGTATTGATAGCAGTGGTGGGGATTGTGATGGTTGTAGTTTTAGTGGTTATAGCTGTAATAGTATATGAGAGTTCATGATGACCTAAGTGAGATTTGAACCCACAGCATTGACATAATCAAATGGGTGCATGAAATTATTTGTCCAACTTTATTCTGCCTCAGCAGTCTACATAGTCATTTGATTTGCTAGAAATAGCAGCCAAAATTACTTTTAAATCATATTTTGTGCATTTTAAGGAGGAGACATAATCTTAAATAGAACCACCTTAATAAAAACATGATGGTCATGGCTGGACTGCCTATTATTGGCTATAAGTCTTACTCAGAGTTCACCTGGGGCTAAGCAATAACATAGTAAGAGGTTGTGTGGTGTTCATGTATATGTCATCAGGAACATTTTTCATAATAAGTGATCTATGATAGCGACACCTAAGAATTAAAACCCGGACATTGGTTTTCTTTGCTAGGAGTTTTACCTCTAACCAATAATACTGGTACTCTGCTGGTTAAGATGATAAGGGTTCCAGTTGATCAGATCAACAGAACATCCTGCTTGTGAAAGTAATATTCAAGTGGCTGAGCACTTCACAGGCATGAGTAGAAAGCATGTCGAAACAGATGTTGAAGTTTAATGCATTTCTCTGACCTCTAAGATCTTGATAAACTGTCACACCCATGCTAACATGAAATATGGATGTTAAATGATGAGGATGCCTCACATCAACATATAGATGTGAAAAGACATCAAATCTGCTGGGAAATGCTACTATTAAGAGCCTAGCACACTAGCCAGGATGGTTGTAGTAATGTCCTCTCAGAATTACTAAATGACATAAACAAGGTTCATGTGGGAGTTCCTTCTTCATAACATGATTAACCCCCTCTCCAATAAGTGTATATACTAGGGTTGAATACTGTCCCAAGAACAGGTTTAATACAAGCATTAACAATGTATCTATAAAAATAAAACACAAAAAAATTGCAAAAAAAATCACAGCAACATTACTAAAGAAACACACACGTGTATAGGGATGAGCATGGCTTTCGTAGCTAAAGGATGCTGTGTTCAATCCCACTGCACAGTACTGTGGGGAAGTGCCTCCTGCTTCTGTGGTGTGCTGACCAATATCTTAGGAGTAGAATTTGGTTGATGGAAACTGTGTAGAAGCCTGCCATATATTTTCCATTCCTTTATTCATTTACTTGCTTCAGTCATTTGATTGTGGCCATGCTGGAGCACTACCTAGAAGTGTTTTAGTCGAACAAATTGACTGCAGAACTTTTTTTTTAAAGCCTAGTACTTATTCTATTGGTCTCTTTTGCTGAACTGCTAGGTTACGGGGATGTAAACACATCAACACTGGTGGTCAAGTGGTCATGGGGGATAAACACAGTTGCAGAGACACACTCATAGATATATACAAATATATACAATGGTCTTCTTTCAGTTTCCATCTCCCAAATCCACTCACAAGGCTTTGGTTGGCCTGAGGCTATAGTAGAAGACACTTGCCCAAGGTGTCATGCAATGGGACTGAACCCAGAACCATGTGGTTGGGAAGCAAACTTTTTACCAGACAACTACACCTTTGCCATATAGTTTTTATGCATAGTTATCTTAGTTCTTGACTGTGTGTCTACTATGGCATTTCATTAGGCCTTAGAAATGCTGAGTGGTACCCATCTCCACTCCGAGCATTTGATTCTTCATTGATTTTGGCTTGCCACCAAAAGCAGTTATCAGAGTGTGACTCAGAATGGACTCAGAGCCAAAAGTAGGAATCAAGTAAGAACCAGTGTGCCTATATATTCTTAAGGATGCTGCCATCAGAAACTTGGGTAATATTTCTACCTGAAACACAGGGCACAAAATGAACGGCGCTGTCAGACAGCAGGTAAACAAATACACTGACATACAGGAACCATTGCTTGCACTGGTAAAAAGATGAAAGCTTGCATGGCATGGTAACAAATCCCACCATAATTCCCTCTCCAAAACCATTCTTCAGAGGCAGTTGACGGAGGGTGATAAGGACAGATGGAGAAAATCCTAGTTTGGCAACATCAAGGACTAGACAGGTGACAATGCTATGCATGACAAAGAACAGTGACCAGTAGTGAAGGTTGACTGCAAAAATATCTAGAGTGGGACACCTACACATTAATTAAGGGATGATGATGATGATGAGTAAGTATAATTATGCATAGAAAGGGACAAACATTGATTGAATCTCCCTTAAAAAAGGAGAGCATCAAATTATTTTTACAAGTACAAAGTTGACAGTGATTTCAAAATTTCATTGCACTTTGTCCCTGTGTGTGTGTCTGTGTGTGTTGCTATGTACAGTATTGTCAAAAAAAACAAAAACATATTGCCTTTCAGCTAATAGGTGTCTGAACAAAACAAGAACCATAACTGAATAAACCTTTGAAGGTAGTGCCCCAGTATGGCCAGAGTCCAATGACTGAAACTAGTAAAAGTATAAAATGATAAGATATATTCATTCATTGTCTACAGACGTGATGATGATGTTCACATTCAGTGATAATCATATATAATAGCTCAATTATGCAAAACACCTATTAACTAAAACACCAATACACAAGCACATATACACCCATTCATATATACACACATGTATATTAATGGATATACATACACACAACCACTCACACACATACATATAAATGTATATATATGCGTGTGTATATATATATATGTGTATGTGTGTGTGTGTATATATGCATATATATATATATGTGTGCATGTGTATGTATATATGTACATATGTATTTATATGTGTATGTATATATATATATATATATATATATATATACATACACATGTATACATATATTTATATGTATACCCACACACACACACACACACACACACACATTAGGATGTGCTCCATCAAAGAATTTTCTTTACATAAGTCAATGAAGATTCTTTGAAAAAAAAAAAATCAAAACAGGTTGTTAGAAGAAAGAAGTTCCTTTGTGCCGATTCTTCAACAACACTCAAATTGAAATGAAAATAATGGAAAATTTCTTTTTTCTTTTCTTTTACAAAACACACTAAATAAATCTGAACATGACTTTTATTTTAAAGTTGATGTCAGTAATCAGTATTTAACAACAGTTAAAGTTTTATCTGAATACATAACTTTCAATATTCAATTCAATAAAATATTTATTATTTAAAAAAAAAGTTTGTAGAGTATGATAATTTTTTGATGTTAACTCACTGAAATATTTTTACTAACAAAGTAACTGTGATTCAAAAGAAAAGAAACTTGAGGCCTTTAAAACTCTTAGTTTGTGAAAGAGGGTCTTCCAAAGAAGTTTAAATTTTGTATGAAAAAATTAATTTTTGTTGATTGCATATAGTATATTAAACTTATTCTAAAGTTCAATCATGATCATAAAAATATTATTAAAATCAAGTTTATGCTTTTGCTTCTAACTTTGACATAAATTAAAATTTTTTGGTATATATATAATGAATTATCTTCAATGCGGCATTATCAGAGGATACTTATTTCAATTAAACCCTCAAATATAAAAAGTTTTCCTGTCTCCCGCTCACAACAAAACCCTTCTATTTAAACAACAGAAAATTCTTTAGTAACGATAAAAATTGAAAAAAGAACATATTTTAATATAATTTTTATTTTAGATCTCATTCTCATAGCCATAGCCAAGATGAATTAAGTTGTTTTTATTTTAAACTTAAATGAATGAACATATTTATAAACAGTCTTAAGTGAATGAGAAACTTTAAAGTTACTTAAACAGAGTGAAACTTGAGTAAGAACTCAGTTGTTTTTTACAGCATTCTATGAAAATCTTTTTTTTTGAAAATGGTCAGATTTTAAGCACTAATATGACTTGTAGTTATATCTGGGAAATATTTTTCCCTAACTTAGCAAAAAAAAAAAAAAAAAATTACATTTGAGAAATATTTTTTTTTTATTTCAGCCAAAGCAAAAGAAAAAAGAAAAAAAAAAATTCTTCAACAGGCCCAAAATGTCAAAAACAAAAAAAATTAATTCAAAATTCTTCGAAAATACTGCCAAACTCAAGTGAGGAAACATGAGGTGTGTTCGGTTGCTTGCTGGCTGGTTCTGCTCGTTTGTTTATATATTTTTGTTTCAATGTTGAAAACAGATGTTGAGTTGAAAAAGTAAAGAAGTGAAAAATTACCACCACAATAAAGGCTTAACAGAATCAAAACACAATCGGCATGGTTACTTACCTATATCGAAGATAAACCAATCTAGGTATCGGAAAATCCGTCTGCCTATTTCACATATATGATTCATTTCCATAGAATAACAATATAATTCCACAAGGTAAGAGATAGAGTGTAATAATGTTGTTGTTGTTGTTGTTGTGGATGATGTTGTTGCTGTTGGTGGTGGTGGTGGTGTTGTCAATGCTTGTATTATTAATAATAATAAGAATGATAACAATAGGGATACTGATGATCTGGACAACGATGATGATGATGATGATGATGATGATGATGATGATGATGATGGTTCTACTCTCTCTCTCTCTCTCTTTCTCTACCTTGTTCTCAACAAGGTAACATACAGTGACATATATGCATGGTTATGGACATGTATCTGAAGTTATATACACATGGTTACTAGCATCATGTGTGTATAAACGCACATATATATACATAAATGTAGACATTTATATATATGTATATATGTATATATATATATATATATATATATATATATATGTATTTTTATATATATATATATATATATGTGTGTGTGTGTGTGTGTGTGTATCCCTTTTTTCCTTAACTTGTTAATGTTCATACATGTATGTGTGTGTCTGTGCTAAATATTTATGTGTGTGTGTGCGTACTTACAGGTGTGTGTGTAATTTTGTGTATTCATATATATATGTGCCTCTGTGTGTGTATGTGTGTGTGTGAGTGTGCACATGTGCACGTGTATGTGTGTATATGAGTATATGTCACTATGTAACTATGCTTGTGTGTTCTGACCACCCAGACTCAACATGTGTGAGTGCTTCCGTGTGTTCATGTCTAAATTTCTGTTTCCTTTTTGTATGTGTATGTATGCGTGTGTGTGTGTTAGTGAGTGCGTGCTTATATATAACTACTGTGTGTATGTATGATATTATATTCATATGAGTTCATAGCACTCTACATAAATTATGAGCATGTGTGTGTTTGTGTATGTATATGTACGAATGTGTGTATATGAATATATATCTGTATGTTTATATGTGTATGTATATATATATATATATATAAATATACAATTATATATATATATATATATATATATATATATATATATATATATATATATATATAGAAGTGTATTATATTATCTTCTTTTAATGTCTCTCAACTGATTACAACAAGTAAACAACAATAACAGCTATAAGGAAATTATTGAAGAGAACTTGTGTTCATAATAAATATTGGCAGCTGTAGTAGTAGCAGTGGAATGGTGGTAGTGGTAGTAGTGATGGTGGTGGTGGTGGGAATGTATTGAAGGCAAAGTACTGCTGGCAGTGGTGGTGGTAGTGTTGTCAGTGCTGGTGCCGGCAGTGACGATAGTGATGGTGACGATAGTGATGGTGACGATAGTGATGGTGACGATAGTGTATTGATAGTAAAACGGTTATAGCAGTGGCAATGGTGGCGATGGTTGTGGTGGTGGTGGTGTCAGTGGTTAGAAGAAGTATTTGTTGTTGCTGTTGTTGTGGTTGTGGTGTTTGGTGCTTAACAGTAGATTTATCTCTGCTCATGCATTATACTGTGGAGCTGTGTGTATGTGTGTATGCACATGTATACGGAATTGCATGTGTGTGTGTGTGTGTGTGTGATTGTGTGTGTGTGTGTGACACTGCATGTCTTTGTGAGTATATCTTTTATGTTTTTTTCTTGTTTCATTCATTAGACAGTGGCCATGCTGGGGCATTGAAGAATTTTAGTCAAACGTATCAGCTCCAGCACTTATTTATTTTTTTTAGCCTGGTACTTATTCTCTGTCAAAACTTAAGTTACAGGGACACAAACGGACCAACACCGGCTGTCAAGTACACATATAAATATACGATGAGCTTCTTTCAGTTTCCATCCACCAAATCCACACACAAGGCTATAGTAGTAGATACTCGTGATACACTTGCACAAGGTGCCATGCAGTGGTACTGACCCTGGAACCATGTGGTCAGGAAACAAACTTCTTACCACACAGCCATGCCTGTGTACGTATGTGTTGCTATGAACATGTATGCATGAGTGTGGTACTCTGTGTGTGTGTACCAATGCATGTGGAACATTGTGTTTGGTTTGGCTGTAGTACTTCTGTAGTACTTAGAATAGTGCAGTGTACTGTTATGTGGTGTAGTACTATGTTATATAGTCTGGGATATTTTGGTGTTGTACAATGTAACATAGTGTTGAGAGTTGTGGTGTGGTACTATGTAATATAGTGAGGGGTATTGTGGTGTAGTACCATGTAATATAGTGTGGGGTGTTGTGAGGTACTTTGTAATATAGTACATGCTATTGTGGTGGGATACTATATAATATAGTACAGGCTATTGCAGTGTGGTACTATAGGGTATAATGTAGGGTATTGTGGTATGGTACTATGTAATATAGTATGGGCTGTTGTAGTGTGGTACTATGTAATATAGTATGGGCTGTTGTAGTGTGGTACTATGTAATATAGTATGAGCTATTGTTGTGTGGTACTATGTAATACAGTACAGGCTATTGTGATGGGGTACTATGTAATATAGTATGGGCTATTGTGGTGTGGTACTATATAGTATAGTGTGGGCTACTGTGGCATGATACTATGTAATATAGTACAGGGTGTTGTGATGAGGTCTAGTACTGTATGATGCATTGTATTGTGCTGTGGTACTATGTAATAAGGTGCAGTGGGCCATGATGTGGTTCGGTGCCATGTAGTTTAGTATGCTCTTTTTTGTTGTGGTGCTGAGTTTTATGTAAGTTGTTCTATTGTGTTATGGTGTGGTTTATTAAGGTAAAAGGGTCAGATATGGTCTATGCTAGTGTTGTGTGGTGGCATGCAGTAGGATGTTATATGGTGTGTATTGTACCGCAGTGTGTGTACTGGTGGTGGTGTACTAAGGTATGATGTACCAAGGTGTACTGGGGTGTAACTCAAGTATCATGTGGAGGCGTTCCGATGTTTTTACTAACATAGAATAGGGCTAAACCAGGGTGGTGTTCCCTGGTACAGTACAAT